>NW_023662678.1:0-15847 GCF_015228065.2 Penaeus monodon | reverse complement strand
CCCTCACCCAGACAAGACTCCCTCCCCACCCACTGCCACGCCCTACAGGCAGCAAACAGGCTGAATCTGTACAGCCATTGCCAGACCAAGCTGACCTTACTCAGGTAAAGTCAGCAAAGAGAAATATACACAGATAATGCCTGAAGTGAGAAAAGCCAAACTCACAAAAGTCAGAGCTACCAAAGGCTCTCCAATCTAAGCATACTACAGTGGAACATCTATGGCTTCAATACAAAGAATGTCATCCTCCACGCAATATTGCGATCAAGCAACATTAACAGTCATGCTCCAGGAGACATTAACTGTTTGCTTCTCAGGCTATCTTGTTTTCATGCTGCCAAGCATAGCTGGCAAAAGATGCTTGATCACCCTGGTCAGAGCAACAATCCCATGCTCCGCAATAGCCGATGATGCACTGCACTGTGGAGAGGATATTGAATCTCTTGCTGTTGAGATTCACCTGGCTGGGGGCTCCCTCAAACTGTACAATGTATACAGTAAGCCAGGCTGTAGGAGCTTAGACATCAGCCAGGTCTGTGCTACTGCAGCACAAGACCGAGTGATCATAGGGGGAGACTTCAATGCACACCACCCCATCCTGGCTCCCTGCAGGGCACTGGATGCGGCAGGCCACCATACAGCCAACGTGCTTGAGACTTTCCCCGAGATCGCTCTTCTCAACAGCCAAGAGCCAGCGCATGTCAGAGGAGGGGTCTTAGACCTCACCCTGGCCACTGCGGCCCTGGTGGAGAGAATTAGATGGTGTGTCGATGAGACTGTCACAGGTGACCATTATGGCACTGTTACTACCCTCATGGATGCTGGCCCAGCCCAAATGCCACACCCAAATCCAATATGGAAAACAGACAAGGCCAACTGGCAAGCCTTTTAGGATGCCTTGGACCCCTGTCTTAGAAGCTTGAAGTGCTTGAAGCCAGACTTATCAGTGTCATAAATTAAGCAGTCTCACAGACTATACCTAAAATTCGGCCATAGTCCAGGAGATATAAGGATGCCTGGTACTTTAATGACGAGATCAAGGAAGTCAACCACAGAGTTAACATGTGCAGGAAACATTTCCGAAGGTAGAGAACCCCTGACAACCTAGCTCTCCTCAGGGAAACAGTCAGGGATGCCAAGAAAACTGCCATAAGAGTCCTTTGACCACTGAACCACCCTTACAGAGCTATGGCAACGGGTCAGGGCATGCTACTAGCCACTTAGTCTCGAGGTGCACACACCACGACCCTCAAGCATAAGCAAACAGACTGATGAAGTTCTCTGCAAGAACAAGCAGCAACAATCTGGCAGCTGAATGGAGGGCAAACCATCAGCGCCCACAACCAGGCAGACTTGCTCATATAGAGAGAGGGCAGCCGAAGCTGATAACTCAGATGTTATCTTCTCTCTGAGGGAACTAAGACAAACCTACAAAAACAGTTCTTGCACAGCCCCGAGTTCTGATGGGATCTCGTACTCCATCATTTCCCACTAGGACTGGCGGGTCCTAGGAAGAGGGCCATCATAGTTCCCATCCCGCAACCAAAGGAGCCAGGGAAGCACTGCCCCATCCCTCTCCTCAGCTGTCTGGGCAAGACGGCCGAGAGAATGGTACTAAACCGACTCAAATGAAAATGGGACTCCCACATGAACACCTCCATGGGTTCAAAAGGGGGAATTTGAGCACAACACACAGAATCCACACTCTAAGCACAATCAGCACTGTCACTTCTGAGGTAGTATTCCTAGACCTGGAGAAGGTTTTTGGGAATGAACAAGTCCCTTGCTATTCAGGATAGCCTGATCCAGAAGGGAATTAGAGGAAATTCCTGGGTTGGATAGGTGACTATTTCAGGAACAGAACAGCCAAAGTCATTCCAGGGTCCCTATCACAGAAACACGCCACTAAAAGATGGAACACCTCAGGGTGGGGTCCTCAGTCCAGCCTATTCAACACCCTAATGTCCTGCATCCCAACATCAGCTCCTAGTGGGGTGCAAGATCATCTATGCAGACGACCTTGCAATCACCTCCACTGGGGCACCCGCCTAAGTAAAGCCCAGTGCTTTCGGGAAACCTTGGTATCTGAGGAGAGCTGTAGGACAGGACTAAAGATCTCTGCAGCCAAATCCAAGCCAGGCTCTGAAACTAAATGTTCAAGGCACAAGTTGAGAATCCAGGGAGTGGACTTAGAATGGTCCCGGTCTTCCCAAACCTTGGGTAATGATTTACCAGACCCTCTCCTTTAAAAAGGAGGTCCTGTACTTGGTTGACCGGACCAAAGCAAGACTGTCTGTTATGAGAACAATGTCTGGGAGACGCATAGGGGCCAGACATAAAGTACTAAGATCATTCTATGTACATGCCATATGCCCATTGTGGACTATGCTTCTGTCTCCCTAATTTCTGCAAAACCAAATTTAAGAGAAAAATTGGAGCAGTTCAAAATGAGCTGTCAAGGGTCTTAGCTAGCTGGTTATTGCTCAGGGTAGAAAAATAATAAAACAAAGGAATGAGCTTGCTGGCAGACTAGCTGACATTGGCAGGGTATCCCATGATCATAAAACCTAGCAGAAGTGTAATGCCTCAGCTCATGCCTTCCTCCCACAGCTTTACAGAGAGAAAACAACATCCTCCCCCTCAGCCAGGCTATGGGGCCACTGCACCTCTGAAGCAATCAATACAGATACCGAAGTCATTCTTTACAGAATCAGACTAGGTTTCCATTGCGCATGGCAGATCATAGAGACAATTGACTATGGGAAAACAGATGTTACATGCATTGCGACAAGCCAAAAGCCACGATGGTACATTAAATTACAGTTGTGAACACACAACAATTTCAGAGACAGGGACTGCTGGGCTTGTAAAGAGATTTTGCCGCATGCCTTACATCATGTGGGGAGAAGCGCCTCCTGGCAATCCCGCTACCATGGTAGAGTGTCAGAGAAAAATGAGACAGTCATAAATAGCTGACACAGGCCGAGTCATATATATGAAAGGCCCGGGGGAAGCTAGATCTTCGCAAATCTCAAAAAAATAACAACAGCGAGCCACCAGAATATGAGTGACACATGAGGTTGGGACATCACTGCCATCAGATGTGAGTGAGACGAGAGATGGACTTGGCGGGTCAACGAAAGGGGTCTTAGCCTGCTGGTTTTTTTTTTTGAAGGTAGATGTGAGATCCCTAAGATATTAACAGCTTTGGGAGGTCGAGTGAGGAGGCTGTCAAGGACGAGGTGGGGGAGCTGGACCCCATGTGGCTTTGGGCCCTTTGGCTACCTTTTTTTATCGCACCCTTGGGGGGAATTTTTATCGGGGGCAAAAGGGGAAAGCGGGCGGCCTATCCCCAAAGGAGAAAATTAAAAAACCCCCCCGGGGATTGGAAGGTATCCCAGTTTCTAAACCCCCAAGGAAGCCGCCTTCCCCCCCTTTTGAGGAAAAAACCCCCCGCCAGAGGGCCCCTACGGGGGCCCCGGGGGGGTAACAAAAAGGTTTCCCGGGGCCCCAAGGCCTTGGGGGGGAGGTAAACCCCCCCTGGTTTTTCCATTTGGCAAAAAACCCCCCACGTGGAAAACCGTCCCCACAAATGGAGCCGAATTGGGTTTGTAAAGGGGCCTCTCATTGGCAGGGGCCCCCGCATTCCCCAAAAATTAATCAGGTAAGGGAATTTTTTTTCCAGGACCGGGGTTTTAAAAAGGGGAACTAGGTTTTTTAATTTACCAAAAAAAGGGGAAAAAATTGAGGGGAACATAAACCCCTTTTTTAAAAAAATTTTTGCCTCCAAAAAGGGTTTTAAACTGGAAAAATTTAAGGTAAAACCCTAGTCCCAATTATTTTTACCCCCTTTGGAGGACCAATTGGGGCCTTTTAAAGGAAAAGGGAACAAAGTTTTTTTTTTTTTTCGGGTAAAATTTTGGGTCCTTGCGACCCTAAAGGGTTAACCTTTTAAAAGAGGGGGGTTTTTAAAAGGAAGATTGGAAAAGGGAAGGGGAAAAAAATTTAGTTTTCCAGACCAGGGCCCCTTTTTTTGGGGGGTAAGTCCTTTGTTCTTTCAGCCCCCCCCTTTTCCCCCCCGGGGCCCCCATGTTTTAAAACACAATTCCCCCCTTTTTTTCCCCCCCGGGAAAATTGTAACACCCCCTGGTTTTTCCCCCCCCCGGGGGGATGGGGGTTTAGGGGCCCCCCCCAAAATTTTTTGGGGGCCAAACCAAACAAAAGGCCGGTAAGGTCCGCCCCAGTCCCCCCTCCAACCTTCTGGGGAAAATCCCCCAAAAAGGTGGAGTTTTCCCCCGGGAAAAAGGGAATTATTGGAAAACCCCCCAAAATAAGGGGTGGCCTAACAGAACCCCTAAAAACCGGTTGCTTCCCGGGAAAGAAATCCAACCCCAAGGAAACCTGGGGAAACTAGCTCCACGGAAAAAAAAAAGGCCCCGGTATAAAGGGGAAGGGCCAAAGGTGGGGGAAAATTGAAAAAGTCTCCAAAACCCCTTAAAAAAAAAAAACGGGTCCCCTAAAAAGGAATTTAAATTCAGCAAAAGGGAAAAAGAATATTGTATTAAAAATATTTTTTTCAAAAATTTTTTTGCCAAAAAAATCACGCCAGGCCCCCCCCAAAAAAAATTTTAAACCCCGGGGTCAAGGGGGAAAAAAACTCGCCCCCCTTCCCCCCCATGCAAACACCAAGTGGGGAAAGGTGAAGTTTCCTTTGACCACTCCTTTCCTCCAATAACCCCTAAAATTTTTGGGGAAAAGGGGGCCCAGTTGCCACATCCTTTTCCCGGGGGGAAAAGGGGCCCCGGGGGAAAAATTTTTTGGAACCCCCAGGAAGGGGGAGCCTGTCAAGATAAATTGACTACAGGCCTCCCACACATTTCCTTAAAGGGAATCTCCCCCTTAAAAGGGTCACCTGTCCGGAAAAATTTTTGGGCAGGCAGGAAAATTAAAGGAAAGGGGACCTTTTTAAAAGTGGGGGGAAAGGACCAAAAAAAGGGGGGGGGCGCAAAACACAAATGGAATTTTAAAAATTGAATAAGGATTGTAAGTTTCCCAGGGAAGATGTTTTTAAACTTCAATAAAAATTTTTTGCAAAGATTTCCAAAATAAACATCCTGGGACCCCCAGCCCGGGGTTAAAAGCCAAAAGGCAGAGAAAAAAATTTTAGGCTTTAAAAGGAACCCCCGCAAGCCGAAAAAAAAAAACCCCGAAGCCGGGCCGTGGGGGCCCTTTTTAACAGATGTTTGAAATCTGGGACCCCCTTTTTTGGGAAATTTTAAAAATTCTGGGACACTTTAAAACCCTGGAAAAAATTTTTCAAAAAAAGATTTTTAAATGCTAAATCCTCAAATCTCCTCGGGACTTCATCCCATTACCCCTTTCGGTAAAAGGGAAAAAAAAGGCCTCATGGAGCACCCTTCCAAATTTTTGATTTTTCAAAGGAGGGGGAGTTTGCCCCCTAAAAGGCCGGAATACTTTAAGTAAAAGTTTCCCTTTAGGGCCCCAAAATTCCGGGGGAACCTTCTAGATTTTGGGGGAGGGCCCCCCAATGGAAAGACTTAAACCCCAGTCCTCGGGCCAAAGCTTCCGCCCCGGAAATTCAACCTTTTTCCCCCCAGAAGCTTGGGGGGAAAAAAACTTGGGTTGCGGCGTGAAAAGAAAAACTGTGGGCCCCCTTTCCCCTTGGAAAAATTGGACAAAAAAGTCCCTTTGGGAGGGGGAAAAAGCATCCAGAATCCCGCCGGAGGAAGGGCATTTTTTTTCCCAAAAAAATTTCAAAAATAACATGGCATACTCTGAAGCTTTATGCTTGTTTGGACTCCTCCTTAAAACAAATTTCCTCTCGGGAAATTTTTAGGGGGGGGAAACTTTTTTTAATGGCCCAAGGGGGGGGGTCCGGGAGTTCTAATGGCCCGTTTGCTTTTCATAAATGAATTGTAAAAGGTCCAAATTTTCTGTTGAAACCTTTATGTTTTAAGACCCTAAGGGGAAAAGTTAAAACCTGCAACTGCAAAAATGGTTGGGGGGAAAAACGGGGTTTTCAAATTTCCCAAGCAAGAATCATAAATTCCCCAAAAAAGGGGAAAATTACCCCCCTAATTTGGGGAAAAAATTTTTCCAAGATGAATTTTGGGTTAATTTTTACCAAAATTCCCCAGGGGCCTACATCCCAGTTTGAAAAAAAAAAAGGCTTATTTTTCGGGTTTTTTCAATTTACTTGGGGGTTTAGCCCCAAAACCCTTCTTTTTCTTGAAAGGGTTTTTTGGTGTGGGTGACTTTTCCTCCCCGACCCAAGGGCCCCCGGGGGTTTTCCCCAAGGGTTTCCCCCGGGTCCTGTTTTGGGGGGCCCCTTTTTTAACCGGGATTGATGATTTATAACGGTAAAAGGGTTCGGGTCCCACATCCAGAGGGTTTTAACCCCCTTGGGGAATGCCACCTATTGGGAAAAAACGGAAGCTTAATTTCCACAACGGGGGAACCCCCAAAATTCCCCCCCTTAAAAAAGGGTGGTTTGGTCAAAAAGAAAAAGGCAAATAAAAGGGAAAAATTTTTCAAATTTTAATTTGGCCCAAAAATTATGGGTGGAAAAAAATCAAAAAGGTTGGGCTTTCGATAGCAAAAGGGGGGTCTTTTCACACCCTCGATTTTACTCGGGTTTAATCCACCTTGAATTAAAATACTAGATTTTAGAACCACTTTTATAGGGTTCGATGTTTCAAAATCAATTTTTCCCCCCAGGTGGGGTTTTAAAACTTGAGATGAAACAGAAAAAGAACTTTGGGACCATTTGGTTCAAAGGGTGTGAACCCAAATTCCTCACTTTGGAGCTTTTTTCCCCCCAAAAGATAAAACCCACATAAGACCCGAAAAAAAAAAATAAGCAATCAAAAACAAATAGACATGGTGACCTTGGTTTGGGCTAGATCCAAACCCCAAAAGGGGAGTCTTCAAGCTAAAAATACCCAAAACGCTCGGGGCTGATAAAATTCTTAAAAAAAAATTTATTTTTTTCCCAAAAAAAAAATTTTTGGGGGGGTTTTAAGGGGTTTTTAAATTCCGGGGGAGTAAATTTTAATAAAAAAAGAAAAGGGTTTATGCAATTTTTATCTAAAGAAAAATCAAAAATTTTTTTTGTTTTGTTATTTTAAAAAAATTTCCCCCCTTTTAAAAAAAAAAAAATTTTTTTTCGGCAATTTTTTGAATAAAACCCCAATTGGAGGGGGGTGTTTTTGCTTTAAAAAAAACTACTCTTAAAAAAAAAAATTTAAAAAAAAAATAAAGAATATAAAATTAAAAAATATATTCCCCAAATACATAAAAAAAAAATTTTTAATAAATTTATTATTTTTAAAAATTTAAAAAATTTTAAATACAATTTATATATTATATACAAAAAATTAAATTTTCCAATTTTTATTTATTTTGGTAAAAATTTTTAAAATATTTTAATAGTTAAAAATTCAGAGGAACTAAAAGTGTTGAAAAAGGATATTTTTTAGCATTTTCCCCTCAAGTTGAAAAAGTGGTTTTTTTCCATTTCAAAAATTTTATAATATTTTATTATTTAAAGATAGTTTAATTTATACCAAAAAAAATTTTTCACATTTTTTTTCCCCCTTTCCCCCTTTCCTTTTTTCCTTTTTTCCCCAAAATAAAAAAAAAATTATAAATTTAAAAAATTATTTTATTTTTTTTTAAAAAATTTTAAAATTTTTAAATTTAAAAATTTTTATATTTTTTAAAATTAAAAGTTTTAAAAATTTTTTTAAAAAAAAATTTTTAATTTAATATTTTTTTTTTTTTTTTTTCCCTTTTTTTTTTTTTAAAAAAATAAAATTTAAATTTAAAAAATTTAAAATTTAATTTTAAGTTTAATAAATTATTAAATTTTAAAAAAAAAGGGATTGTTTAAATTTTTAAATAAAATTTGTTGGGGTTTTAAAAAAATTTAAAAACTTTATTGGGGAAAAATAAGAAAGACGTTTTAAAAAATTTTTTTGAATAAAAAGTGGGGGTTTTAAACAGAATTATGGCAAAAATTTTTTTTAAATTTGGCGAAGAAAAAAAAGAAAACAAAAGGGGGTTTTCCCCAAAACCGTTGGCAGAAATTTTTTTATAAAAAAAACAAAAAGTCGGAGATTTAAAAAGGTAAAGGACCCATTGGTTTTTAAGAATTTTTAATTAAAAGAATTTTTTTTAAATTTAAAGGGAAAAAAGGGGGCCCATTTTGGGTTAAAAGGTTTTTGGAAAGAAGTGGGTAAAAATGGGGAAAAGGTTTTTTGGGATTAGGTGGGGAAAACCCAAAAGCGGGAAAATTTAAAAAGGTTTTAATGCAAAAATGCAAAAGAATTTTTTAAAGGTTTCCCCCCAACCCCAAATTTTTTGGGGGAAGGGTTAAAGAGTTTCCGTACCATGTTATTTTTGATTAATGAAAATTATTTTTCGGTTCCAAGTTTCCTTTAAAAATTTTTCATTTTTTCCCAAAGATTGGAAAAAAGGGGTTTTTGGGTTTAAAAAAATAATCGATTATCTGGGGGGAAGTTGGGGTTTGTTTCCCCCGGCAATGCGCTTTAGAGTGGGGGAAATTTTTGGGGGAAATGAGTGAAGAAAATAAAAACCCTTTAAAAAAAACCCAGGTATTTGATATGCGGGGGGATTTGAAGGGGAAAGAACTTTTATTTTGCAAGAAAAAATGAGGGGGGGGTAGTCTTGCCCGTAAAAGGGAATGTATCAACAGAAAAAGGGAGGATACGAACTCTAAAATTCTGAGTTAGCTCGAGGCAACTGAATATCGGACCCCGGGTTTTTAAAAAAGGGAAGGGCATTCTAATGAAGAAAAGGAAAACCCTTTACACGTTCTGCTGGGGGGCGATTGGCTCACGGTCATCAGATTTTCATCCGAGCTCTATAGGACAGATACTGGCTTAGCTCATGATCGCCAAAGGCAATCTTTTTTAAATTAAAAAGACTTGTAATAGAATACAAAAATATTTTTATTGGGCCGGGGTATAAAGGGAAAAATTACGTAAGACGGTAAAATGTCAGGTGGGCGGGAAAAACCCAACCGAAAAAACCCCCCACCCCATTTACCCGATCCCGCGTGTCTGAGCCTTTCAGCAAAGTAGACTGTGTAGGTCCTCTCCTGAAGACAAGGCTGGGAAGCGTTCTTTTGACGTACTGTGCCCGGACTCCTATCCGAAACAATTCCTTTTTTTGGAAAATAAGTGCTTCGCAATTGTAAGGGTTTTCAAATTTTTCACTAGAGCTTCCCACAATTTTGAAGGTTTTAACAATTTTTTTTTTCACTACATTTTTCACCCCTCTTAGGCAGTTAGACAGCAGCTTCTTATCTGGGGGCTTTCAACAATCAATGAAACTCTTAAGGGTTGAACTCAAATTTTAAATGCCCATCATCCCCAGTACACACCTGCCTCATATGGGGAAAGGGGGTAGGGGCCCAGCCCAGGTAACCCCCGTCCCCTTACACACAAATCTCTTGATCATTACAAAAAAAAAAGTACAAGGAATTCATGAACTTTTGGTGCTCATAAACCACAAGTCATGAAATGACATAGTGATGGAAAAATTAAAACTGAGTTGTTGGCCCCCAAAGTTTTTAATCACCTGTCCCGAGGCGGGCGAGCCCGACGGACTTGGGTGCTGTGGGAACCCCAAGTGGGGGGAAAATTTTAATGAAAAACTGAGGGGGGGGGATCGGGGATAAAAGCCCACCCCTCCCGCGGGTGAAGAGTGCATTTCATCTGTATTTGGGGATACCTTTTGAATCCATTGCCACAAGGGGATGCACTGAAGGGGAACCCGATGCCCGATGGGGACTCGAAGGAAAGGACGGCTTCACAAGTGAAGTCGAAAACAAAGAAAAAAAAAAAAGCCCCCCAATGCCGGGAAAAACGCCACGGGGCCCAAAAAAAAATTCCGCTCCCTTCCCCGAAGACACGAAATTGGAAAAAAATGAAAAGGCCAAAGGGCCTAGCCCAAAGGGCCCTGGGGGTACCCCCCCGACCTTGTGCATTGTATGCTGCTCGCTCTCACAGAAATATATTGACGACCTCATTGAAGGATCAATTCGAGGGATTTTCCTTAAATAATGTGATAATGGGAAAAATATGACGAACACCCTTTTGACCCCACACAAAAAGGACTTCGAGCTTGAAAAAAGCGTATGCACCCACGGGAAATTTACAAGGGCCCTAAGAGTTTCTAAAGGATGTAAACCCCTAAACCCCATCCCCAAAATGGAAAGGGGAGCAAAACCCCGTACATACTGCTTTTTTTGAAAATACATGCCCCCCAGCCACGGCGGGGGGAGGGGTCCCCCGTGTTCTATAAATGCTTGGGAAGTGGGGCCCGTACTAAAATATTTTTAAGGGCAAAGGGACACTGTGCAGCTGTGGTGAAAAATACGCCAAAGGGGTGCCTCGCAGTGCGCAGAAGGGAGAGTACTGAATGCCCAGTCTTTGTCCCATCTGTTTCCTGTTTGGGGACAGGGTGACGCAAAGACTGGGGGGGGACGGCCCTACCCTATCCCCCCCCCCCACCCCCTGTGGTCCAGCACCCACCCCCGAGTGCCAGCGCGGCCCCCCCCAAACCCCAACCCCCGGGCCCCGTGCCGGGGAGCGCCCGACCGGCGTGTACGCACCAGCGCAGAATTTCCGCGGCAGCCGGCGACTGGGGTCCAGGCCACCGAATCGAGACACGGTTTTCACAACTGAAGGAGAAGGGAAACAAAAAGGGTGTTCCACGAGGAAATCGGGCCCCAAACTCCATACTCTCTAATGAAGACCACACCCCCCTCCCTCCCCCCGGCGACAGCGAGGCAACCCTCACCCCAGGGAGGGTGACCCCAGGTCTGGGGGGGGAACCCCCCACACAACTGGGCAGAAATGACGTACCCCCTGACCAAGGGGACCTAAATGTCTTGAATTTTTAAAAGAAATGAAAGCTCTGAAAAAAAAAAACAAAACGTAAATTAAAGAAATAACAATGTGGGCAGGACAAAAAAAAAATTAAAATTGATTTTCATTGTAGTATCCCAGTGATAAAAAAAACGAAGAGGAGAATCGTGTTAGACCGCCAGTCGATTCCCGAGTGGGCGGTCAGGGGACAGCAGCCACGAACAAAATCAGGGTCTCTGTGACATCGGTCCTGACGCAACCACCCTCAGTGCCTGACACAAAAAAAGGAAGGGCTGTGCGAGAAGTGGGAAAAAAGCTAAGACCAAATATTTGCAATGGGTTAAATACTTTTTTAAGGTTACGACACCATTGAATGAAACAAAATCATTAAGTTATATATTTTTATTTAATCTGTAATTAGTAATATTAGAGGGTTGACGGCATAAAGTACAGATTGCATAATAAAAAAACTATTCACAATGGATAAAAAGATAACAAATTCAATCATGGAATAGCTGTATTAACCTAGGGTGAATGATCTAGAATTTTATACATCCGTAAAATAATATTGTTTATTTTCGTGCAAAAACCTTTTGCTGATCGCACTTTAAAGTATTTAAACATGTGAACGCCTGCTTTGGGGTTTTTGACATTTGTGAAGAACATGCAATAAAATTTAAACAAAGATCCGAAACACTGATGTTCAGTTTTTCATTAAAAATCCAGATGCCTTGGGGGTTTTTTACTGTATAAGTATATGCCAGATACTCTAAAATTCTGGAGTTCTCTCCCCAACTTTCACAACCAAAGGCATGTTAAATGGGGGACTTTTAATGCAAGTCCCCTTTCTTTGGAGACAACCAACGAAAAAAAAAAAAAAAAAAAGTAAAGAGACAACCAACGTAATAGTAATTTGGGGAAAAATTCAAACATTTTATCAATAGAGCATGACATATATAACAGAAGCAGAGACTCTTTTTGGGGTGGCAGGTTTGATTACGAATTTGGGAAAAAAAGGTACTTTATGGGACAAGGTTAGTTAGTGACCACTTTGCAATCCGAATAGACTATTGTAGACACGACCGGGTCCCTAAATCACCTAGTCTCAGAATAATACCCACCGCGGGCTGGAGCATCACTTCAAAGGGCCGGGTCAGACTGGTATAAACGATAAATAAAGTTTAAAAAATTTTCTCAGGGTTTAAACAAAATTGCACGACTACTATAACCATGGTCGTCACGAAAATTCAAAAAGAAAAAAAACCCCCAGCCTCCCACCATGAGGTGCATAGGACATAAGCGGGTCAGGAAAATAACATCAATAAGTGCTAAGTTTAAAAATAGTAAAAACGACGATAACTTCTGCAGTTTCTTTAAAGCCAAAATGGAAGAGAATCAAAAAATTTAGAACAGGCTAATAGCGCTAGAGCAGTGGGTGGGAATTCTCAATAAAACTTTAAAAAACAACCTTGTATGACCCCCCCGGCTTCCAAATAAGGGGGAAAAGAACCCCTCTGGGGAAGGTAAGCAACCCCCTTAATGGAACTTCCCCCTTTTCCTTGCCCCTTTCCCCGGGACCCCCCAAAAAATTTTTAAACCCGATAGGGTATTTCCCAAGGAATATCCCCCCGGCTCTGGATAAAGGGTATTTCCCCTCCCCCTAATTTGGGGCGGCCCTTTCCTTGGGGTTGTTGTGTTGGAGGTAAAACGGGGGGGTTTTGAATGATAAAAGCCAAAATTTTCCCCGCGGGAAAAAAGGAATTGGCTTTCCCCTTTTGGGGTTCTGGTGTTTTTCTTTGGGGGGTGTTTTTTGGGGGGGTGCCCACAGGTTGACGGGGGGGGGAAGTCGAAGACAACGGGGGGCCGGAGTCCCAGGGTAAGAGGGATCCTTGGGGGGTGCTGCTGGTCTTTCCAAAACGGGGAAGGAAAGCAGGGCCGAGCAAATACACGGCCTTGTGCCCAGGGAAGGGGGACCCTTCCAATTTTAGCGGGACTGGTGGGTGTGGACCAACCGGGAAAAAAGGAAATGGTTGGGGGCGGATCAAGACCCCCCCCAGTGGGAAACGGCAGCTTTCCGCTGTCACTCGGTTGGTCCCCCCCCTTAGAAGGAAGTTTGTCTCTTCTATTTGAAGTTATGGTTCTTATTTTTCGGGATGTTTGTTGGGGTTGGGGGTGCCACGGATCTGGGGGGTTTGGGGAAGCATCAAAAAGCCGGCGGCTCCCCGTCGGAAAGGTGGCACCTTGTGGGCTTGGTTGCTGGAGCGGGGAAATCTTCCTTCTTGGATTTGCGAAGTGGACTTCGCTCCTTCAATGCCGGCCTGTGTTTTTTTTTGGGTCCATTTGGTTTCTGCCCTGGGTTCCCTTACCGGGCGGGGTTCCGGGCCTCCTGTAGCTGGGAAGATCCGATATCTCTTTTAAAAATTGTTGCGGGTTTTCTTGGGGTTGGGCACGCAAAAACCTAATTGTACAAGTTTCTTCCTCGCCCAAAGTGAACCCTTTTTTAGTTCTTTTTTGGATGCTGCCAGAAGTGGTAAACGGGGAATCTGTCAGAATGACCCGGACTCTGGTTTATTTGAAAATGCCATTTTTCTAGCCGGGCATCTAGTACCGGGCCGAGAGGGGGTTGTTTCCTCTTGTTTTTAAGCTGCAAGGGGAGGGGGCCGTCACCGAAATCCTCTGTAATTTTCGGCTTGATTTTATGGTTGGGGGGTCCCCTGCCCCTTGGCTAACGTACAATCTTTTTTGTCCAGTCTGGGAACCCAGTTTGTGCCACCCGGGGAAGAAACCCCCTTCCATTAAGGTGGAGCGAAGGGATTTCTGTCAGTGAGTTAGGTGTGGCAGTCGCGGTCCCTTTTTAGCTGGTGTATGAAGTGCCTTCCTCCGGGGCGTGGTTGCTCCCAGATTAGAACTGCCCTGCCGTGCGGGAGGCGTTTTTCTGTTCCATGGAATTTTGTTATCCTCTGCGAGGCGCCCCCAATTTGGGGGCGGGGCGACGACATTTGGAATATTTTTTGGATGTGGTTTTTGGCCCCCGGGGTTTTCCACTAGCGTCAAAACGTTTTTTTGTTGGCCAGTCCATGCCGAGAAAACTCTAAGTTTCCCCCCAAGTGGGGGGGGAGCCCATCCCCTTCCATCATTCTTTTTATGTGGGGTTTTAACCCGCTGTCAGACACTCGTTTTGTTTAGGGGTTGGGGAAAAATTTTGCTTTGTCTGGGGGTGGTCTTTTTTAAGATTTTTTTGAAGAACAGGCCAAAGGGGGAAAAATTTTTTTCCCTAGGGGGGAACCTTCGCCCCCTTGGGGCAACGAAGGACCCTGGACTCGTTTTTGGCGTCTCCCTTGGCTTATATTTTTTTAAGCTCGGCAAGGGGGGTAGTCTCCAGGTCGGGAAACTCAAGAGTTTTTACCGTTTTGCCTTGCTCAAAGCCCTTTGAAGAAGTTTTGGGATTTTTTTGGGGTCAAAATTTGGATCCCTTTTGGGAAGGAGGGGGGCGTTACTTTCCCCCCGGTTTGAGGTAGTCCTAAAATCAAGTTTTCCCGGGTTTTAGATTTTTTTTGAACCTCAACCCGGCCCGAAAGTGGGTTGTTTAGGGGGTGGGTTCAGTAAAATTTTGCGAGCGTCTGATAGGGTGTCCCCTTTCCCATGGGGTTTGTTTAGGTCGGCTTATTTAAAAAAGGGTGGACTTGAGAACCACCTTGGTCCTACAGGGCAGTGCTTGAAGGTGGACTTTTGGTTTTCTCGGGTTCTATTCGAAAGTGTAAATCACCCCCCCTTTTTTTCCCGATTCCTTTTTTACTCCTGAATTTGGACCGGGCTTCCAAAATTTTCCCAAAACCCCCCCCCGTCAAAATACTTTTTTCCCCGAGGGTTGCCGGTTTTTATTTTTCATCGGTTTTTTTGGGGTTTATGCTTTGCGCGGGGCCCGCCGGGTGCCGGGGTGTTTTATTTTTTGGGGGGTATTTGCCCGGGCCCCCCAATTTTCCAAAAAACCATCCCCCGGAGTCCTTCCCCAGCCCGGGGAAGGGGGTGGGGCCCGGTATTGGGGCCCTTGTTTAAAACTTGGTACCCCCCCCCTGGGAGAGTGGGGTTGGTAACCAGGAAAATTTGGTGGCCCCGGAATCAAAGATTACCAGGCCCTTAAAAAAAGGGCCCCCAGTAAAAGGGGGCGTTTGGGGGAAATGGCTTTATGCACCCCCTTTTTTTCACCCCCGGAAAAAAAACGTGATTTTCGGGGGCGCCCTTCCGTGTAATCTTCTGGGAGGTGCTGTTTCCCCTTTATTTCGGTGGAGGTGGCACCCTTTAGAGAACCATGTTCTTTCCTCTATGAGGGCAGGTGCTTTGATCTCGGGGCGGAGCGGCTGGTGGTCGCTTGACTTTGCCTAGCCCCCCCTGGAGGGTTTGGGGACTTGATTGAAGGTTTGCCTTTTTCCTTTGCCGGGCGTTTTTTGGCATTGCGCCTCCCTTGGAGGGTGGTTGGGGTTTTGGGGTGTTTCGGCACTTTTTCCCCCCGGGGGGGGGGGGGGGGGGGGGGGGGGGGGGGGGGGGGGGGGGGGGGGGGGGGGGGGGGGGGGGGGGGGGGGGGGGGGGGGGGGGGGGGGGGGGGGGGGGGGGGGGGGGGGGGGGGGGGGGGGGGGGGGGGGGGGGGGGGGGGGGGGCCCCCCCCCCCCCCCCCCCCCCCCCCCCCCCCCCCCCCCCCCCCCCCCCCCCCCCCCCCCCCCCCCCCCCCCCCCCCCCCCCCCCCCCCCCCCCCCCCCCCCCCCCCCCCCCCCCCCCCCCCCCCCCCCCCCCGGGCCTAGGGTTCTGGCCCTTTTGTTTGGGGAGGGGGCATTTGGGGGCCCCGGTTGGAAGGGTTGGGGGGGGGGGATCTCGAACCCCCCCGGGGGGTGAGGGGGGGGGGGAGGGATTGGGCACTAAAATTTGGGCCCCCTTTT
>NW_023662677.1:12500-15848 GCF_015228065.2 Penaeus monodon | reverse complement strand
TTATTGTCTCCTTATTAGAGAACAGTAGTAATAGTAGTAGTCATTGTACATTACATATTGTATTTCTGATTACTGAGAGCAGTCCAATTCTCAGTCCAGAAGGCAACATAAGCATCAAGAAAAAACAATTATGAGGTAATTTCATGGACAATTTTATAGAATTAATTTGATAAGTAACCCCTCCAAAGTAATCATGGGGGCTTTTGAACTTTTAGGGTGTAGGAAATTTATATAAAATTCATAATTTTGCATTTTCCTTTCAGTTTAAAGAGAGAGAGAGAGTGGGAGAGTTGTTTATTCCTTTCAATTCACTTTCTTCCATTCTAAATTTAGAGGGTTAAACATACATAGAGTCTTGTTGGGAAGATTTTGGTTGTCGCCAATGAGCAGGTACTCATTTTCAACCTTATTCAAATAGAAGGTTGCCCATTCGTCAGGCTTCCTGTCATCCACCACCGTCATGTTTAGCTCATAGTTAGTGAATGGGAAGACTTGTCCAAATCTGTGCCATTCCATGGGTCCACCAGCTTTGTGAGATAATCCGACCTTAAGAGATTTATACTCTGCAAACAGAAAAGGCATGTTATCCTAGAGCGAGGTTTAACACTGTTATCATACAGCAACTAATTAAGCAAAATTAGAAAAAATCACTATTAAAAAAAAAAAAACTGATGTAGAGTAATCACTTTTTCTTTCAAATACTGAAAGCTATGACATGGAAGCGCTCCCATGTGTCTATTACAGGGGTAGTCTGCTTCACACATTTATGACTGTAACTTCTCGTGTATCTAAAACCATCAATTTTCTATGTCATTGTGACGTCCCTCATCTGAAACCCAAAAAAAAAAAAAAAAGGAAAATTACGATAACCAAAATTGTTATGACTGTTGTTACAATTCCTGCTGAAATGAATTGCTATCTTTAGAATCGATATTGCTGCACATGAACCATATTCATATTGACAAATGTATTAAAGGTATGAGTGAGAATGAATATCTTCACAATACAAGAAATGTATTTGACCGGTTTCGATTGTGTCTTTGTCAGAAATCCCCCTCCAATCCCTTGCCTGTTGTTGTCGTGGGGGGCTTAGGGCGGAGACTGGGACCCAATGATGGGGAACCCCCCAACCTTGGGACTCAGCCCTCGACTCAACTAATTTTGCATGGTCTTTTTTTCCTTCCCACTTTTCGTTTCTATCCCTTCACCAAACCCTTCTGCTATCCACCTCCTAAGGTGTGAAAGCCATGCTGAAAGAATGAAAGGCTGAATATGTGCCAGTCCTGAATGGCCTGAGGGAGCCATGGGCACGGTATTCCCCTGATTTAGTTACCTAGCGCTTACCCCTCAAGGGACCTTGCGGGGTGGACTGTTTTTATCCCCAACATAACCCAGGCTTACCATGGCCAGTAATGAAAACATATCCCCACTATTAGGGGCAATGAGGCTTGCCCCTTTATCAAATAGCCCCAACGATGTAAACCCACCAGATTCCCTGACCCCAGGCTCTCCTTTGACCACGGCTCCGAACACTGCAATAACTACCCCCTCATCAATGCCTACTAGTACAGTAGCCAACAATCAACCCTTAAGGAACATTTCCACTCTTCCAGCATGCTCAACTTCAACACCTCTATCCCCACAACCTCCAACATCAACCACCCCATCCTCCCTTATTAATACCTTACAGCCTTATTGCCCACCTCTCCATAACACTACCTCCCTCAACACTACTCCATCTTCGTCACACCCCCGCCCTTCTACTACCCCAATCTCTACAACAATCTTGAATACTCTCTTTAGCGCAGCCAAATGGGACCGATTTTTTCGTGATCCCTCCCACAGCTCCCTACTCTGACAACACCCTTCTCTTCCAACAATGTCTCCAAAAACAAGTAGGTAAAGTCTCTTTCCGTAGCCGACCCGACCGCTCCTGTCTTGTCACAGTAACATCCGAAAACCAAGCTATAGCATTAACAAAACTAACAGACCTATATGGTAACTCCATCCTTGCAGAACCCCATCCAACCCTCAATACTTGCACCGGAACAGTTTCAATCTCCCCAGCAAAGTGCCCAATCTATGACAAAGATTGGTCAGACTGTGGAGAAGACCTACTTGCCTGTCTCACAGACTATGATGCAACATCAGTACAATGCTACTCCATTCCCCCCAGAGGTCATCGAAAGAAACCCACTAACAAAGCCAAAATTACCTTCCGTAGACATGACCTTCCCTTTAACGTCTACATAAGAGGAGAATCCCTCCCTGTTCGTCCATACCAACCTCCTCCACGTCAGTGCCAAAATTGCTGGCGTCTAGGACATCCAGCCAAACATTGCCGTTCCACAGCCAGATGCCCACTATGTGCCCAACCTGGCCATACCCGATCTAACTGCCCTGCACAATCACGCACATGTGCTAACTGTGGCGGCCCCCATAATGTATTTTATAGGGGCTGTCCCACCTACAAATTTGAGTCTGAGGTAGCAACTCTCAGATTCAAACTTGGACTCGCACTACGTGAAGCCAGACAGGAAGCACGTCGACGTGGTTTCTCTCTACTCCATACTCCAGTAATACTGCTCATTCTACCAAATTTTCCTAAACCCCCCCCTCTACATCTAACTCCCCCTCTTCTACCCTACCTTCCCCAGTCAAACTCTTTGCCATCCTAAACCCAGACACTCCAATCTGTACTACAGATACTCCAATCACCACTACAACCCCAACACCGTCCCCCTCTCCCTCCTCGCACTACCCGTAACAGACAGAACAAACGTTCCACCCCCTCTTCCCCTACCACACAATCACCTTCACCTTCCTTTCCCCCTACGCTTGAGACACCAATCCTCTCTTCCCCCCCTCACAAGAAATCCTTTATCCCCCAAAACTCCCGAACCAACTCAGAAGAAACCATTGAAAATACTCAAGATTACCTAATGAAAACTGGCACTCAACTTCCAAATCTTACAACTCCTGCTCCTTCCACACTCCAAGTAACTGCTGATATCCATCCTCCTCCTAACGATATCCCCCCTACACCCAATCCTCCTACCCCCTCCCAACACAGCCCATCCCCCCCGCCCTAACCCCGCCCACATTAACCCTCCCACCATCCCCTCTATCCCTCCCACTCCCTCCTGGATACGTGAATCCCTTATGTCACAAGTATCCCCTTCCTCAGACCCTCCATCTCCTAATACCCCTCCTAGTAGAACACCAACTCCCACACCTCTCCCATCTCAGACCTCTCAATGCTTTTCCCACCCTCTAGCTGCTTCCCCTCAAAATCTCCAACACGTACTACAATCTATATCAGTAAAGTATAAATATCCTTCATTGGAA
>NW_023662675.1:0-15850 GCF_015228065.2 Penaeus monodon | reverse complement strand
TACTTCAAAATAATCATGCTTGTCTTGGCCCAGTTTTACCATTCCTTGTATAGACTGTAGGTACAGTCAGAAAAATAAGTATAGTTACCCTTTGCACAAACCAATCTGAAAAATCGACGAAGTGGTATGGAATAGTAGTGCAAGGCATTTGGTACCGTAATCAGGTGTTAACAGAGAGAAGCATTTAGTTACTCATTGAACACAGGTAATGATTTTTTTTTTTCTCATTTTTTATTGTACATGATGCTCTAAATAATTATGTACTTTTGAGGTAATCACATACTATTTACATCTGACAAAACTGAGATTCAACCACATACCTCAGAGAATCCCAGTGCATTTTCCCAAGTCTGAGTCCTGGGAAGGTGAAGAAGGCACCAATCAAAGCACATAGCATTGCCAAAATAATCTTGAAGGTGACCTTGGATGCTGGACCACTGTTCAGAAACATGATTTATATTAATCAAATATTAGCAAATGTATAAATCTATGCATGTGTGCCTGTATGTGTATGTGTGTGTATGTGTATGTGTATGTGTGTGTATGTGTATGTGTGTATATGTGTATATGTGTGTATGTGTGTGTGTGTGTGTGTGTGTGTGTGTGTGTGTGTGTGTGTGTGTGTGTGTGTGTGTGTGTGTGTGTGTGTGTGTGTGTGTGTGTGTGTGTGTGTGCACGCAGAGGCCTCATAAATGGGTGTGACTGGTTGGGCAGTGATACTGGTTAAATGGCTTGACTCTTCATTAAGGAAAAGTATGACACAGTAAAGGAAACACACGACGGTGACTTCAGGGAGCGAACTGAAGGGTAAGATAAGGTCAGATATAATCATCGTCTCAGTCCTCCCTGTGATGTGATGATTCTAGATTGACTTAAACCCCATGGTCTACTGGTCTCATGGCTTACAGAAATCGTGCTAATGTACATGCTATAGGGTAATGAGTAATTGGATGCTGTCAAACCGTGTTCTATAGTGTACCCAAGGATGTTAATAGTTTTTGTCAGTCAAATAAAACAGAAAAAAAAATTCGCATCAAAAGAATGTTCCCACATGGGAATGATGGGAGGAAAGAGAAACTCAGCAGATAAAGAAAAAGAACTTGGAATAATCATAAACATGAACCTAAGCCCAAATGATCATATAAATGATAAGGTCCATAAAATGCTAGTGCTGACTGCCAATGTGAAGAGAACATTCGTATATGTGGATGAAGATATGGTAAAGGTCATTACAGCCATCATAAAACCTAGTCTAGAGTATGGTACAGCAGTATAGAGTCCACACTTGGAAAAGGGTACAGACAGTTTAAAGAGCAGCCACAAGATGGACATCTACTCTACGAGACATGGGCTACAAAGAAAAAACACAGAAAATAGGACTTACTACTTTGGAAGAAAGAAGAAAGAGGGGTGACATGATTATGATGTTCAACTATCCTACAGGAAGGGTGAAGTTAGACAAAGATGACTATAATTTTGAGCACAAGAAGTACAGGAGCACACAGTAAAAAGTTGAAAGTAAAAAGAAATGAGAAAGATGTCAAAAAGTTTGGGTTCCCAAACAGAACTATTGAAATATGGAACAATCTTTCAAATAATATTTTGTCAAAAAGGTCCATCAATTTAAAAAGTTATACGATAATTTAAATATAGCTAAACTCTTTTCCCATATTGAAACAACTAGGGAAAAGCACACAAACACTCGCATGCACATGTATGCACACACACACATGCATAAAAAATGCAAACACACACACACACACACACATGCATAAAAAATGCACACACAGACACACAACACACACACACACACACACACACAGAAATGTACAAATGCACACACATACAAGAAAAGTGTTGGTCCAAGGCCACAACCTTGCCCCAGCCCATACATATCTATATCATATATATACATACATATGCATAAACATGTGTATGTGTGTAATATATATATATATATATATATAATATTATTATATATATATATATATATATATATGTATATATATGATATATATGTATATATATTATGGTATATATATGTATATATATGTAGATATAGTATATATATGTATAATATGTATATATATATATATATATTAATATATATATATATATATTATGTATATAATATATATATATAATATATATATATATATATTATATATCTATATATATATATATATATATTATATATATTATAATATATATATAGTATCGACATATATATGTAAAATATATGTATCTATATAACAGATATATATGTAAATATATATGTTATATAGGTGTGCGTATGTGTGTGTGTGTGGTGTGTGTGTGTGTGTGTGTGTGTGTGTGTGTGTGTGTGTGTGTGTGTGTGTGTGTGTGTGTGTGTGTGTGTGTGTTTGTATATATATATATATATATAGATCTATATATATATATATATATATATTTATTATGCAAAAAGAGAAACAGCCACAGTAGAAAATTAAACTAAACCGTAATGTTTTGAACTCTTCACGAGTTCCTCTTCAGACGAATAAAACCGAAATGGATACAAGGAGAACATTTTGGCAAGTATATATAGTGATAGAGAGACAGGACGAACAAGAGCTGAATCAGGTCTCAGGAGGGTCAAGGTCGAAGAGTCTGGGGAAGGCTTTGCTAACTAACGAGGAGGTAAGATCATCCAGGCCCCATTGACCAGCACTCAATTTGAAATTAGGCATTTTTCTAATTAAATGAGATTCTAACATTTTTCTTTCGTACGAATTGGCTGATTTATGAATAAATTTAGCGCTTTTCCAGTTAAGCCGGTGACCTTCATCACGTAAATGAACTAAACACGCATTTGATTCTCTAGCAAATCTAACATCACGCTGATGTTCATTAATTCTTTTCTCAAAAGCTCTACCGGTCTCACCTATGTAAAACTTGGGGCAATCTTTACAAGGTATAGTGTAAATACCGGGAGAAGTCTCAAGAGCACCGCTAGCCGCATTGTGTTTTACTAAAGTAATACGCAACGTATTCGGATATGTAAAGACAATGTCAATGCCAGCGCCTTTAAACATGTGCCGTTTTTCATCGAGGGACGGGTTATACGGAACAATTAATAGATACTGGCACTATCCTGTTGAGAATTCGGGAATGAGTATAAAATTTCCATCTCGCAGATGAGTGTGCCTGATTTAGAAAAAAAGGGGATATCCTAATTTCGAAAAAGTTTCATAAATGACGTCAAGCCCCGGTGTGACCTCCGGGGAGGGAAAAGCTAAATTTAAAGGACATTGGGGGAGGTGACCAGCAAATCCAAGGTTTGTGTTGGGGCTGCGGAGAGGTATGGCACAAACGAGTCTGTGAGGAGCGGAAACACATCCTCTCACCGGACGGATTCTGATGCCTTCCAGCGGCTGCAGGGATTTTTGGCAAGTAGGGTCACCATCCGATGCATGTCCTAAGGCAAGGAAGTGGTACGCGGAAAACTCGGACGGCGGGAAAAGGGGCCGAAACCCAGCCCCCCTCGGTTCCCGGCCCCGATTTGGGGTAAGCTGCCTCCCAGCAGATGCGGGGTGGGGGGCTCAATAGATGGGAACCATCCCGCCTGAAGTGGACATTGGGGGAAAAAACCTAGCCTGATATGTTGTCCACTATCGACTTCCAGACGAAACCCAAAAACTGTGTGGTGTCACGGGGATTGGGGTGCACTCAAGGCCCGTGGAGGCTCGTTTGGGCGGGGGCACCATGCAGCGCTGCCGGTGTTGTGGCCGATCGGACGACCCTCTTCGGGGCCTTGACTACCTACGCAGAGTAAGGCGTGTGTCCCTTGGAGGGAAGCGGGTGGGGGTGCAGGGTGAAGGTGCCCTTGTTTCCCAAGGTTGGCTGTGCAAGGTATTACGGCTAGCAACTCACCTTGCCCCCAGGATAGGTCTAAATCCAGTGTCGACTGTAAAAGATGATGCGGGAGTAAGGGGCCCGTGGGCCCATTCAACCGCACTGGTATGGCATAGGTTGGCGGAGCCTTGTTGCCCCAGGGGGGGTTTTATTTTAAGTGTTGGTAGCCAATTCCCCTGAAAAGGGCCCAAAAAGGTGCCACGGGTGAAAAAGGGGGCATTTTGGGGAAGGGGAGCGCCAGAGAGGTGTTGCCAAACTTCCTCGAGGATTTTGGGCGCCCGGCTGTGGCTTTACCATGGGCCCAAAAGCTACTCCTGGGCCTTGGTGAAAAAAAAGAGACGTTACCCCAGTTAAGCGGCGATGAAAAACGAGCTTTGACGGTGAGGGCGATGCAACGACTCAATGGTGACCTAGCCGGGTCTTGGGACAGGGAACCCCTCTAGACCCTGCCAATCTACCGCTGCCCACCCTCATCCAAGCGACCCCAGGGGGAAACAAAAAAGCCGCGCTGGTGATGATTTTTTTGTTTCTGAAAATGTTTTATTTAAATTTTCTGTATTTGTTTTAGGTTTGATATGTCAGAGCAAAGGGTCGTCTGCTTGATAGGGGGGGATGTGCTAAGCCAGTGGTCTTTGTTCTGTGCGAAAAATGTGTTAATGAAAAAGGGTGACCTGGGCATGTTTACATGAAGGGACCCGGGCAAAAAGAGCACGGTGTGAGCGGAGGGGCGGAGGAACAAGCTGAGAGGTTGGGTCTGCTCCTGTGAAAACCTCTTTGTGCCCTTGTACCTGATAAACTTCGTGTTGCCCCCGTTTATAACGTTCGTGCGTGTGACATGCTGGTGTCCCCTGTATTTTGCCCTTAGAAAGTGTCGGGGAAAAACTTGTTAAATAAAGGAAAGATTTCCTTTTGTGTTTATTTCGTGCCCTGCCTCGCCAAGTCGGTTTCCCCTGGGGTTTCTGGGGCCTGTGGTGCTTGTGCCTCTTGGAGCTGTTTTATGTTCACGACCCTGTGATACACGCCGTCGCCCTTTCTGCCTTGTGTTGGTGGGAGAAGACGAGCGGTCGGCTAACAAAATATATTATATATTATTTTTATAATTTATATTATTATATATTTAAATAATATTAATTATGTATATATAAAATATTGTATCTATTAAAAAATTTTTATATATATTTTATATATATATTATATTATTTTTTTATATTAAATAAAATTTTATATATATATATATTTATTCCATATATTTATATATGTATTTAAATATAAATATAAAATATATATATATCATATATATATACACACACACACACTCATACACACACATAATTTATATATAAAACATATAATATTATAATATATATATATATTAATATATATATTTATATAATATATATAATATATATATAGTATTTGTTTTATATGTAATTTTAATATATATATATATATATATAATTATTAAAATATATTATATTATAAAATTATATGTATATATTGTGTATTTTTTTTTTTATATTTCTGTATAATATATTTTAAAACATTACATTAAAAAATATATATTGTGTATATAAATTTGTATTTTTTTTTATATTTATTTATATATATATATATATATATATATATAATATAAAATATTAAAATATATACATATACAAACAAATCATATATATATATACATATAATACAATTCAATACATATATATATACATATCATAACATATATATACACTTATTCAAAACCTACATATTTACACATATATATACATAAATTTTTTTTTTATTTTATTATATTATATTATAAATATTACAATATATTTATATATATAGTTACTAATTTGATATTATATGTTCTATATATTACTTTAAAACTTATCTATATTAAAAATTTATAATTTTTTTTCTATATTTAATTATTTATATTATTTTTTTTTAAATTTTAAATTTATTTTCTATATAAATATCTTTTTTTTTTTATATTTTTATTAATATATTTTTAATTTTTTTTTTTTTTTCTTAAAAATTATATTATCCCTTTTATATTATATTTTTAAAAAATATTTTTATTTTTTTATTTATTATTAAAATTTTTTATATTTTATTCTTTTTTAATTATTTTTTTTTTTTTAAAAATTTTTTTATTTATTTTTTTTTTTTTTTTTCTTTTTTTCCCCCTTTTTTTTTTTTTTTTTTTCCCTTTAATTTTTTTTTTTCCTGTTTTCCCCCCCTTTTCCCCCCCCTTTTCCCCTTTTTTTCCTCCTCCTTCCCCCTTTCCCCGTTTTCTCCTTTCCCTTCCCTTCCCTCCCTTTTCCTTCCTTCCTTTTGCCCCCGTTTTTCCTTTTCTCCTTCCATTTTTTCCCCCGGTTTTCGGGGCCCTTCCCCCCCCCCTGTTGTTATTTTTTTATTTTTTGTGAAATGGGCCCTTTAAACCGTCCTTTTCGGGTTTTTCCTCTGGGGGTTTTGTTCCTTTGATCATTTGGCCCTTTTTTTTTTAAAAATTGCCCCACATGGGCCTTGCCAAAAAGGGGTCGGGCCTTTCCCGGGGTTTTTTGGGCCCGGGGGGGTTTTTTTCTTCTCAAGCGGGGGTCAAGGCCGGGCCCTGTACCCCCAAATAATTTGAAAGGGTCGGGGGCGTCTTCTATCGCGCTCTCTATTGTCTTTCTCTCATCTTCTTCTCTCTACTTATATCTCTCTGCTCTCTCTTTATCTACTTTCTCTCTCTTTCTCTCTTCCCTCTCTCGTCGATTCTATCTGTCTCTCTCTATCTCTCTCCTCACTATCTCTCTCTCTCTCTCTCCTCTCTCTCTCTCTACTCATCTCTCTATCCCTTCTCTCTCATCTCTCTCTATATCTCTCTCGATTCTCTATCTTCTCTCTCTCTCTCTCTCTCTTTTTTCTCTTCTCTCTCTCTATCTTCTCTCTCTCTCTCTCTCTCTCCTCTCTGTCTCTCTATCTCTCTCTCTCTCTCTCTCTCTCTCTCTTCTATCTCTTATACCTCTGTGTCTTCTCTGTCGCTCTCTCTCGCCTCTCATCTGTCTCGCTGTATCTCTCTGATCTCTCCTCTCCCTGTGTCACCCTGCGAGCTTTACTCTGTGGCCTTCCGTTGTGTTTACTCACTCTGGGAGGCGCATTAGTCTTCCGCTTGGATTCGTCCAGCCTTGTGGGGACCGCGGGTATCGTGCCTATCCCTCGCTCCGGCACATGCAAGGAGCCCTTGCCACCACCATTTCGCTCTTGTCCCCCGCCTTCTTTCCTCCTTGTGTCTCCTTCCGTCCTGCGACCGTCGCCGGTGGCTCTGCTGGCTCCTCCTCTCCCCCACGCTCTGCTTGTCCCTATTTGCTCTGTATAGTTCGTGTCACTTCGTGCCTTTCCCAGTACACTTTCTGTATGTTTCCTGTCTGTTGTGTTTCCGTTGCACCTTGATCATTCTGAGTCCTTCGTCTTTTTTTAAGTCGAAACCCGGACATTTGCGACCTTGGGGCCAGGATCAGAACGGTCCTGGAAATATCACTAGCAGGAAGGTTGATTACTGCTGGGCCTTGACGGCATGGACTTTTTTTACATTACCTACAGGCGGCAGGAGAGGATCAGAACGCGAACAGCTGGCCTGTACTGCCGAAATTGGAGATAGGACAGGCTCGGAGACAGATCAGCGCTAGGAGAACTTGGGTCCCCCGTTGCCTTGCTCTGGCCCTCCTTACGCGAGGGAGCACAGCGCCTGAAACTCAAGTCCCGGCAGTAGACGCTGTGCCCAGGAGTGACTGACCACGGAGTCGCGACCTGGGACGCGTCTTTCTTCCAGGATCCGTCTTAGCGGGAAACTGTCGGCAAGATGGACAAAAGCGTAGAGACTCCTGGGGAACGGGCCGTCGGAAGAAAGCATGCGCGTTCGAGGAAGCCTCAGCCGCAGTGGAAAACCACCGCCCGCAACTGCACGTAAGTCAGCGACTTAAGCCGCCGTGTAGTCCTGCTTTACAACTGGTGGGTGCAGATGTGTATCCGATGACTATTTGTGTGAGATGCCGCCAGGGATATGGTGAGCATCGGTCTGTCGGAAAAGCTACCTGCCGAAGTTCGCACCGGAGGAGCCACCTGCCTAGGACGCGCCGGATGAGTCGTTTGCCTGCCCAGGACCAACTGCATGGATAGTCGTTGCCTGCACCAGGACGCGCTGGATGAATCGTTGCCTGCCCAGGACATGCCGGATGAGTCGTCGCCTGCCCAGGACGCGCAGGATGAGTCCTCGCCTGCCCAGGATGCGCCGGAGGAGCCGCCTGCCCAGGACGCGCTGGAAGAGCCCCCTGCCCAGGGAAACCTGCCTTCCCAGGAACGCTCAGGAGAGTTGCCTCCGGGATGCGCAGGAAAAGCCACTTGGTGGTGCTGGATATGCACCCGAACGACCAGTTGCGTGGGATTGCCCGCCCAAGGGGTTTGGTGGGAAACGGACTCCAGAGGAGCTGCCTGCCGAGGGCATGCTGAAGGAGCTGCCCCCAGGACATCCCCGGGAGGAGCTCTCTGCCGAGGGACATCCGGAGGGGCTGCCTCCCGAGGACATCCCGGGGAGGAGC
Organism: Penaeus monodon; assembly: GCF_015228065.2. Taxonomy (NCBI): domain Eukaryota; kingdom Metazoa; phylum Arthropoda; class Malacostraca; order Decapoda; family Penaeidae; genus Penaeus; species Penaeus monodon. The sequence continues at coordinate 7,406 of NW_023662675.1, read as the reverse complement.
TGCCCCCCCCGAGGACATCCCGGAGGAGCGCCTGCCGAGGGAACAGCCGGAGGAGCTGCCTCCCGGGACATGCCGGAGGAGTGCCTCCCCGAGGAGACCCCGAGATAGGGGGGACTGGTGGGGACAACAGTACCCAAAGCCCGACAAAAGGGCAGGACCTGATCGCCGCGAGAGGCGGGTGAGGAAGGGCGGGTCCTGGGGCCACATCACCGTGGATGAGGGCCTCGGTGTAGGCTCTCGCGTTGGGGCTCTCTAAAAATAATCTCCAATTCTTGAAGTTATTATAAAGAAAGAAGGGGAGATATGTAAACCGCGAGTTTCTCTGGCCCTTCCCCGAGTTTACCTCACTCTGTGAGGCAGGATTAGGCCCTTTCCCCCAATTGGCTCGTACACCCGGGGGGAACGAGGGATCGGGCCTATACTCGCGCGGCGCAAAAAAAATTATGGTTGCCTGTGCTGTTGCCCCCTTTTTGCCAGTGCCTCGCCTGCTCTGCTAAATCAACTCTCTCCCCCCACGCTCCGATTGTAATATTTGGTTTATGTTATGTGTAGTGTAATTTTTTTGCCTTTAGCATAAAAACCCTTTTTTATGTTTCCTCGGTGTTTTTCCTTGACCTTGCCTGTTCTGATTTCCTTCCAGGGGGGTCGAAAACCCCGACGCCACCTTACCCCGTTCGCCCAAATTAGACTTGTGGACTGAAAATTACCCATCATATCACCCAATATGGCAGACCAGGGGCCCTGTCACAAAAATTGGCTTTGCTGGGGAGCCCACTCTGGAGGTGGGGTTCCCCAAAAAAAAAATTGAGATCACTGAGGTACAGTCAAACACCTATTTTAAAAACCACAATACTTCAAAGGACAGTAGCCAAAACCCCAACAAATGACCCTATTCCTCTCGACCCAAAGGGCCAAAAGGGAAAATTAAAAACCCAAGGGTTTCACTCCGTCCCCCCTCCGGAAAAAGCAAAATGCACTGTGGCTAAAAAAATCGATAGAACGATCCTCCCACAATCTGGAGTCAACAGCCCAAAAAGATTCCAAAACGGTGTCACTGCCCTTGACATTTAGAAGCCTCCCGAGTCACGAATCGTTAAGATTTGTGTCTCTGCCCAAGAGGAAGCCTGAAACCTCTTACACGTGGGGATCATGATGGTTTAATACATTGGGCATAACCTACAATAAGAATCAGAGTGCTTTACAGATCGAAACAATGCTTAAACTGCTACAGTTTTGAATATCAACAAAACCCCCATGCACTCACACACACACACACTCACACATATGCTCTCGTTGCGGTGGCGAAGGTCACTCTGCCAAATGCAAGGAGAGCATCAAATGCTGCAACTGGCGAGGGGGCGCATGTTGCAGTTATCGGATCATGCCCCCAAAAGAAAGGAAATACTCAAAGCAAAACGAACCACTTGGAAAACAAGAACACTGCTCCTTCATACACAATAACAACTGCCACACTACCTGCCCCCGACGTCCTGCATCTACCTCCAGGACAACTCTACCTCCACCTCCCCAATTCAACAAACATTCACACCTAACACATACCCCAAAATACAAGCCATCTTACACGTAGCTCTCATTGTTGCCCAAATAAAACGCAAAGAAATTCGCAAACATCGTCCCTATTTTTGTTACAAAAAACGGCTTCCCCAGCATTGTTTCCCAGAGGAGATCTTCGAAGACGACAATTTATACATCCCTGAATACGCCAAAAACACCACAAAACCCCAGCAACTGAGGTGACAAACACTAACCCAGAGCCCCCATTGCTCCACACAAAGACACCTTGTTTTGCAACCAGCACCAAACAAAATCCAAAAAACTACACAAGCACTTAACACTACAAAAAAAACAAACGCAAAACAGATCTCACCACCAAACAAGCATGCCAAAAAAAGAAAAAAAAGGATCCCCTAGTCCCGCAGTCTCGTCGTTTTAAAGTATGGATGACACCATCCTTGACGACGAGAGTAGCGGCTCCGAGATCGACGTAGAAGTCCTTCCCCAAGCCGAGGAAGAGCTACCTCTCCCCTTAGAGAGGGGCTCCCCCCTTCTAGGGGACGCTTGGGACAGCGCGGAAGAATTGGGAATTGTCCGCCGATTCCCAGGACTTCTGCCCTGGTCCTGCTCGCAGGACTTTTTCCCTGACCTCGAGAACCGTCGATCGAGGCTCGATCACGGACCCGCTACCGAGATCAGGGAACTCCACGCAAGATAAGCCCAGGTAAACTATATCTACCCTGAGTGGCATGCTAACTATCGTTCAGGGGCCAAATGTAAAGGTAATTTTTTTTCGATCCGTAATATTTTTTACGACTTTCTAGAACAAGAATGCCCGGATGTGGTCCCACTGAATTCTATATCTATCACCAAAGGCTATAGAATTCGGCACTATGCCCTTTCACATCCAGGCATATGGGATCCTGTATCCTCATAAAATACACCATCATCATGATTCCTCCCCCCTCTTATTCAGCCACCCTGACTTCGGGCAGTCAGGTTTAATTCACCCCACAGGGCCCCATTATCCTTTCCACTGCCCATATAAAATCAAACACTAATTTGCCTCTTGCGACTTCAACAAATTAATTAAATTATTCAAACTCCAAGTCTTCTTTGCCGAGAAAATCAACGCCTACACCCACGACGACACTTTTCACCAAAAACTCCACTATATAGGACCCGACTTCTTCACCTCTACACACCCAGCACATGTTTACTCAGTGGTTGACCCCCCTAATCTCGTCTTTAAAGTCCCATGCGTCTTTGTGACCCCGGGACCCGGGCCCCGATTTTAGGATGGTCAGTGAGGCGTTTTGATAAATGGCTTTTAAAATCGGGCTTCAACCCTTTTCACATTTTCACTTTGGGGGGTTCTTTGCTCTCAAACAGCGGGCCAAGGGTTTGAAAGCCTGCCAGTTGGCCTTGTCGTTTTCATCTGGTTTGGGTCGGGGCATTTCGGCCGAGCCACTTTTCATGAGGGTTTAAGTGGAAGTTTAGAAATCTTCCACAGTGTAAAAAAAAGGGAAAATCAGGGTGCTGGGGCACAATAAAAAAAAACCGTGAGACGAAATGTACGGGGTACGATCAGGTGATGCTGATACGTGCGAGGGAGCGGGAACGGCGGGATGCCCCGGGGTCGTTTCCCCCATGGTCTGAGACACGCGGTTAAAGGAAAAAAGACGGGAAACCATGGGCGGGGTGTCTTGGTTTTTACTCTGGTAACGGGGCTTGTCAGTTATTTTTATTGATTTTTTGAAGAACATTCCTTTCAAATAGCTGAAATTTTCCAAGGAATTTCTGATTTACGAAATTATATTGAAAATTTAAAAATAGTAAAAATATAAAAACTTTATTTTAGTTTACTAATCCCTCCATTACGGAAATTTATAATAAATGTTATTAAAAATAAAAATTTCATTTGGGGAGATCTTTTTTTTTTCCCTGTTTTCTAATAAAACTAAAAATATTTTTATTTATCTAGATTTCGATTGGCGGCAGCGGTGATTTCTGCTTCCCTCTGTCATTCCTCCCATGAAATACTTAATTTGGGAAATAATTGTGTAAATTTGACCCACGGGGTGGGTCTTGTACAATTCGAGAAACCCTCGGAGGATAGGCATTAATTTCTCTTGTGGTTTCAGGTGGCGCCAGGCGCAGCAGCTTTTAGTTTTGTTTCCTAAAGTGAAAAATTGTGCACTGTGTCCCCTATTCTGTTTTTTTTAACATACGTATGATTAACTATATTCATACATAATGTTTATATATATGACATAGTGATATTTAAGCTGATATATATATATATATATATATATATATATATATATATATATATATATTATATGATTATATATATATATATATATATATATATAATATGATTTTTTATCTTGTTCTTTTAGCTTTAGTATAATTCCTATGTTGCTTCTGATTGATAGCTCATATGTTAACTCGATATATTCCCTTACAAAGCTAGCAATACTCCTTAAGGGCATATCAATAGCATGTTTAATTTTTTTGTGCTTGATTCACTTGTTTCACAAGTAGAGTCTTCACCGTAGTATATTTTGAGTATGCGTTTACTTGTCCTTTTAGGTTTGCAACATGTTTAATGGGTTGCTTTAACTACTAAGTACTTGCTTTTTCCTTTATTCGTATAGTGAAGGAAGTAAGAAGTGGTGATGCTTGTTTTTGGTATGTGAGGATAGGAGAGCGGGGCGTTAGAAGCGAGAGGTGCTAGGTCAACATAGTTCCCCTCTACGTAGACATAACAACCTTGTTTTCGCTCGTCGTTTGATGACGTCTCATTATAACGTCATAAACCCCACTCCCGACGTCACGGCCCCCCCAATGTGAGTCGCGTTAAAGCGGATGCCGACTGCGGAAATCTTCCCGGGGGGAAAATTGTCACGCGCCGCCCTTGCCATTGTGAGCGGGGGTAATTTTTTTTTGTTTTCGCTGGGAGATGTGTATTATATTTTCATATTTTTATATTTTGGATCATAATAAAATTGCTATTAGGTTTAATGGATAGCTCAATGTATAGTATTTACGAATAAATTTGTTGAAGATTTTTGTGTTTTCGTAGTTAAATCTACCGTGACACCTAAATCTAGGTTCTCTCCAATCTTGAAAAGGATCTTAATTTAGTTAAAGACTCCGTGTTTAAGTGGGCGATTGAGCCGCTCCTGCATGCGGTGTTACCATTTGGGGAGGAGTTAGAGCAGTTATGTTAAACTTGTCTTAAGCCTTGTTAAAAAGGTCATGCAAGACCCTAAGCTTTATTCTATTGCTATTTTTGTCCAAGGCTGGGTTTTTAACTGTACTGAGCGTAGTATTCACAGAGGGAAAGCGTGAGGAAAAGAAAGTGGGGTTTTGCTCGGGAAAAAGGGAAAAAAAAACAATGCATGATTCAGGCGTAAGGGAAACCCACGGGGCCTCCCGGATGGCGGAGGAAACTGCCCAAAAGGCAGCGGAAAAAATCAATTATCGACTACCCAGCCGTCTCTTTATCTCAGGCATGTTGTGTTTAATGAGGAGAGGAAAAGAAATCCTATAAATGAGGTAGAACACCGCCTTCCCTTTTATGAAGGGAAGTGTCCTAAGACAAAGGGCGCCATGACAAATCTTGATGAATCGATAAAGCGAGTGGAAGATTGAATTCGTGACGAAGTATGGAATGATGATGGAAAGATCGCCTTTGCACTACGACGTCTTAGAGGGGATGCGTTAGGAACGTACGAGGCATGGTATGCAAAAAAGCTAAAGATGTCGATTATAACTGGAGATCTTTGGCGAACGAGCTCAGGCTGGTTCATGATGCCGTTACCCGCACCAGAACTGGTTTTTAGTATGTTTCTAGGTGCCAGGAGGGAGGTGAGTGATCTCCTGAAGCATATTTTAACAAGTGCGAATAGCGGCCGAACAAGTTAGGACACAAGACAGAGAGTTTGCTCCTCTTGTGGGAGAACATGATAGGTATTGTATTTTCCAAGATTTCCGGGCTGGCTAAACAAAATAAAGCTACTGAGGAGGGGTAAAGGAGGGGGCTCAAAAAAAAGAGTAGTAGGGGCGATAGCCCAAGGAAAGGAGCAGGGTCCCTAAAAGAGAAAAGAATGTTTACGGTGGAAAAATAGAACGTCGAAATGATACATTTACACCGGAAATGTTAAACAAACAGGTCGAGGTTAGAAAGAAACCCGGGGGATAAAACAGGAGATGAACGGACAGACATATATTTTAAAAAAGGAATGTGACAAAGGACGATTCTGTGACATGTGGTTACTGTCAAAGGCGTGACCACGGAACTGACAAATGTCAGTTTTTGTCTGCTCGCATGATAAGCTCTAGTGTCATATGGGAAGGGTTCGTGGCAGACCTAATAGATATGTGGATATTATCAGAAGACAGGTCATACCATGGAAAAGATGTTCCTTTTGGATCAAAAGTTAAGAGGAGTGTCAAGGACACGCCAAAAGATGGAAGCAGACTAAATGTTTAACTGTGGGAAATTTGGCCATTCGTGAGAATTGTCCAGAGCTAAAAAACTAATACATACAAGGGGGGTTTCAGTCCTTCATGATTTGCAGGTATGGCAAGGGAAAAAGTTAAAAATAGTAGAGATGTTCGTTTAAAATCCTGTCCCTGGGGACAGTGAAGGGATGTTTTTATTTGATTGTTTATCTTGGGGATAAGTGCATTGCAGCACTATTCAACACAGGTGCACAAGTTTCCTTAGTACATAGTGAAGTGCTGAAAGAGCTAGATATGCCCTATAGCGGGTTACAAAATCTGTTAATTGGGGGGGGGGTTTTTCCTAAACACAGATGGGAAAAGATCTCATTTTTAATGTAGATAAGATAAAGACTTCATTGTGTTTTTGGTGGGGGATCCCGGAGTAACAGGCCAGAGCTCTAGGAAACGAATTTGCGGACACCATGGGGTTGAATACATCATCCCCAAACCCCTTTGCCCATAACCCCCCCGGTAGGATGTGAGGGTTTGAGGTGGGTAATAAAAAAAACTGCGCCTCCATGGGAACCTAGGTTGAAGGGACACTAGAGGACCAAGATGGGGAAAAAATTTCAGGGGCCCCCCTGAAGTTTTCCCCCCTGGGAGAGGGGGATTAAATTTGCTACGGATGCTTAAAAAAAAGAATACAGTAGACAATAAAAAAGGGTTATTTATGAGGGGAAAATTATTTAAATTTAAAAGGGGGCATAGATGAAGATGCCATAGACAATAACAGGGTTATGATGAGAAAATTTCTTTTGTTTAAAAGGGGTGTGATGAGAATGCAATAGACAAAACAGGGTTATTGATGAGAAAAAAAAAAATTTTGTTAATAGCGGGGCTAGATGAAAGGTGACAAGTGTAGTGCGGGTTTTTTTTTATGAGAAGGGGGACAAGTATAGTAGCGGGGTTTTTGATGGGGAAGGTGACAATGATAGAGCGGGCATTGAGAGAAGGTGACAAGGGAAATAGAGGGTATGAATTTGTCCAATAGAGGATTGTAGTAGATGCAGATTTGTGGGGTTTTTTTTGGTTTTTTTGTCAGGGACATTGTATGAATGATTTAAATGGTCAAATATGTTTTTTATCCTCGAAAGGATTTAAAGATAAGCTTAATGGAGGGCATAGCACTCCTATTCCGTCCCCCAGGTGTGTCCAGTGGTTTTTCCTTTCTAAGTAGTAGAAAGGGGGAAAAGCTTGGGGAAATCCAAAATTTAAAACCCGGGAAAAAGGGGAATAGAAAGTTTAAAAAAAAGAAAAAAATTTTTTTTAAAGGAAAAACTTTTTGAATTTAAAAAACCGGGGCTTTTTTTTAAGGTTTTTTTTCTGGAGGGCCTTTCCACGAAAAATAATTGACAAAAAAATCTTTCCCCGTTTAA
>NW_023662674.1:0-15851 GCF_015228065.2 Penaeus monodon | reverse complement strand
GGGGTTGTGCCCCCAAAAAATTTAAAAACAAAAAGGGGGGGGGGGGGGGAAAAAAAAAAAAGGGGGGGGGGAAAAACAAAAAAGGGGGAAAAAAGGAAAAAAAAAGGGGGGGGAAAAGGCCCAAAAAAAAAGAAAAAGGGTTTAAAACAAAAAAGGGGGAAACCCCCAAAAAAAAGGGGGAAAAAAAAAAAAAAAAAAAAAAAAAGGGGGGGGGTTTTTTTTTTTTTTTTTTAAAAAATATATTTATTTTATATATATTTATATATATATTTTTTTTTGTGTGTGTGTTTTTTTGGGGGTGGGGTTGTGTTTTTTTTTTTTTTGTTTTTTTTTTTGTGTGTCCTTTTTTGGGGGTTTGGTGTGTGTGTGGGGGGGGTTTTTTTTTTTTTTTTTTTTTTTTTTGGGGGGGGGGGGGGGGGGGGTTTTTTTTTTTTTTTTAAAATTTTTAATAAAAAAATTTATTTTTTTAAAAAATTTTTTTCCCAAAAAAAAAAAATTTTAAAAAAAATTATATTTTTTTTTAAAAAAATATAAAATATTTTTTTTTAAAAAAAAAATTTTTTTTTTTTTTTGTGTTTTGTTTTTTTTAAATGTATGTATGTTTTAAAAAAAAAATTTTATAAAAAAAAATTTTTTTTATATATTTTTTTTTTAAAAAAAAATTTATATTTTTGGGGGGGGGGGGTGGGGGGGGGGTTTTTTTTAAAATATATAATAATTTTTATATATTTTTTTATTTTTATATTATATTTTAAATTTTAAAAATTTTTTTTTTTTTTTTTTTTTTTTTTTTTGTGTGTGTGTGTGTGTTTTTTTTTGGGGTGTGGGGGGGGTTTTTTTTTTTTTTTTTATTATATTTTTTAATATATAAATTATATATATATATTTTTTTTATATATAAAAAAAAAAAAAAAAAACAACAACAAAAAAAAAAAAAAAAAAAACACAAAAATAAATTTTTATATATATAATATATATATTTTTAAATATATATATAAAAAAAAATATAAATTTGGTGTTGTTTTTTTTTTGGGGGGTTTTTTTTTTTTTGGGGGTTTGTGGGGGTTTTTGGGGGGGTTTTTGTGTGTGTGTTTGTGGGTGTGTGTGGGGGGGGGGCCGTGGGTGCGTGTGCGTGTGCGTGTGGTGTGTGGGTGTTTTTGTGTGTGGGGGGGGGGAAAAAAAAAAAAAAAAAAAAAAAAAATAAAATATAAAAAAAATTTTTTTATAATTTTAAAAATTTTTATAAAAAAAAATATATATATATATATATATTTTTTAAAAAAAAAAAAAAAAAAAAAAAAATTTTTTTTTTTTTTATAAATATATAAAAAATTTATATATATTTTTTATTATATTATTATATAAAAAAAGGGGGGTTTTTTTTTTTTTTAATTATATATAAAAAAAATTTTTTTATTTTAAAAAAAAAATTATTTTTTTAAAAAAAAAAAAAAAAAAAAAAAAAAAAAAAAAACCTTTTATAAAACTTAAAAAAAAAAAAATTTAAAAATTTTTAAAAAAAAAATAAAAAAAATTTTTTTAAAAAAAAAAAAATTTTTTTTATTTTTTTAAAAAAAAAAAATTTCCCTTTTTTTTTTTTTTCTTTTTTCAGTGCTTTTCGAAAAAAAAGTTTTTTTTAGTATAATTTGATTTCCCCAGAGAAAATTCCCTGTAAAAGTAGTTCTTTTTTTCCCCGTTTTACTGATATTTGAAAAAAACCCCTTTTTTTTTTTTTGTTTTTTGTTTTTTTTTTTTTTTTGTTTTTCCCCCCCCGGATTTTGGGCCCTTGGGTTTTTTTTTTTTTTTTGTGCCAAAATTTCGCCCGCTTACCGTTTCCCTGTGCCATTGGTTGGCGTTCCCCTTTGTGGGCCCCGGTTCCACGGGAAGACCCCGTGGCCCGGGGGCCCATGTTCCCCTTTTGGGGCCCTTTTCCCAGCAGGCAAGGATGCCCCGGGGCAAACAGGGTTTTTTACCACGGGCCCCCCGGAACCCGGGTGGCCGGACGGCCCCCGCGACCCCCCCATCCTGAAACCCTGGAGAACGAAAGGGGGAAAGGGCCGCTACGCCGTGGGTCCCCGAGTGAACCCGGGGGGTCCCCGCTCGGGCCCCCCTGACGTCCCCCCGCCTCTCTCCTCGGCTGATCTTTTTCTGTCTTTGTTTCATAGTCTCTGTTAAAAGTTTTATCTCTTTATACGTCGCTTTAATACTAGTTTTTCATTTGACTTGTGATGGGCCGACCTGGTTAATTCCCCCCCTCCCCCCCCAGGACATGAACAAACCCCCACTAAAAGCGTGTCCCCCCCCTTCAGCAAAAACCCCTGTCCCTGTCCCCCGTGAAACGGCTCGTCATCGCTTGCCCCGTTCGTGCTCGTGTCGTCACCCCCCTTTTGTCCCCTACGCCTTCAAGACCGAAAGTGGTGTTTCTCCCGTAAGTAGGCTTCCCGTCGGGTTTGGCCCGGCTCCCATACAGGGGTAGATTCTCTCTCTACTTTTACTAGGGGGGACAATACTTTTCTCTCCTTTGTGTTGCCAATGCATTCGGGTAAACGGCTTCAACTTACGTATCTTTTTTTTTTGGGTAAGGTCATTTTCTTAAAATTGCTTTTATTATCGTGGCTATTTTTTGTCTTTGATATAATCATTTTTTTATATAAATTTTGTATTTTTGCTTTTGTGAAATATATAAAACTGTTTTAAGCATGTATTTTAAATAATAAAAAGTTTAAAGTAGAATTTTTACCTAACAAAAGTCAAAACAAGACTTTCTGCTAGCGCTGGGCTGAGATTTTAAAATGTCTAACCTTTAAAAAAAAAAAACTACCCCCTGTACGTAAACATTTTTCTTGTTACTACTATACGGCCTCACAAAATATGCAGGGGTTTTTGTCTCAGGCGGAGGGGGCGAAAATTCGGAAAAAAAAGTTCTTCAGGGATAAGGGTGACCATTTATCTCACTTGTCTCACACTGCGGCGGAAATTAAATTCGCGTTTTCCCCCCCCATTGTCGCTCTCCACCCCCGCCGCCTCTTTAGACCTCTGCACTGTGTCCTCGGGAGCCCCGCCTCCCGTCCCTGTCCACCCTTTTTTCCAGCCCCACGAGGCACCGACGGGAAAAGGGCGGCTGGGGTGGCGTCGGGGCCCTTTTCTTCTTTTAAATAGGCGCTTTCAACTCCCTTTTTTATGATCATGATAAGTAAAAATTACTGATTGATTAAAAAATTTAAGGTCGCCCAGTTAAAGGGAAACACAGCTTGGGAAAACTCGAAATAAATTTCCCCGTTGAGTGCCGGCACCCTTGGGAAAGCCTTTTCTATGTCCAGTAAAGTGAATTTTAATCCCCAAGACACAAATTTTTCATGCATCCTCTCTTGGCCCGCACACTACCTCATCCACACCTGATTTTCCGTGTACCGGGTTTTTGTTGTCTGTTTTCTGCTCGTAAAATTCTAGAACATTTTTTTTTTCGTCTGAAAAAAGATGAAATAACTGAAAAGTAATCCAACGGGGGGGGGGGGGGGGGGGGGGGGGGCTTTATTTATATAAAATTTATGCTTTATATATAAAAAAAGTGCTCTAAATTTAACCCCGTCGATTTGGGTTTTTTGATATATATTTTATGAATTGTAAATTTCGTTGTGGGAAATTTAAAAACATAACTGTTATTCCACAGTTTTTTGGCTGTCCTGTCAAACTGATTCTTTTCTGGAGTGTGAATGCGGGTTTAGGGAAATTTTCTTCCCCCGTAAAAATCTGAGCGTCTATTTCGCGTTAGCATTTCGGCCTTTTTTTCCTGAGGGAAAATGAGAATGGCGCTTATACAAAAAGGCAATAAATATGTGTACCGCTTGACATCAAACAGAATACAGTTGGCGCAGATCTGGGTTGCTTTGGAATGGCTTGCATGGGGACTCTTGTTGGCAAAGGGGGGGGGGGTAATGAATGCATTTTATGCAACAGGCTTTCAAGTCGCATACTTAGTTTGGTCAGACGCGTTTGCGACGTCGAATGGAAAGCCACGAGGCCACGAGAGGGATTTTATGAGTGCACGAGTCAAAGAAAAAAGCGATAGTCCCAACACGCCCTGGCAAAGCCAGTATTTTTGAGTAAACGAAATTTGGGGTTCAGTTTTGGGGTAGCTTTGGGCACACCCCTTTGCAAAAAGGGGAAAAGTGAACAAATATAGTTTGCGAGAGTTCAACTTGGGGTAATGGCCCAAACTGAAAAGCGAAGCGAGTGGGGCGCGAGATATTTTAAAAATTTGAGGGGTTGCATAAACCGGGTACGGCCTCACCTTTGCCAAAGTAATTCCAGTTGAATTAAATTCACGCCGTATTATATTGCACCATAACGAACGTGTGTGCTTAGAATGTAGGAATTTAGATAACGTTTTCAGATGAATTGTGGGAACGGAGGACGAAACTCGGTCTTGCCACCCGTCACCGTCGCCCGTTGCCTCTGCACCGCTCGCGCCCCGATGGCGGGGAAGATTTACGAGTTTTCCCCTTTTTCCCCTTCGCGGCAAAATGCGGTGTTTTTCGGTCGCCCCAAATTCCTAAAATGCCCCCCCCCTTTTGGAAACCGTCCCCTTTGAGTGTGTTTTTTTACCCTGACGTTTTTTTTAAACACTCGAGTTAAATTGGGGTGTGAAAGGTGAAATATTCCATAAAGGGCGGAGTTCGAACAGGGGGCGGTAAATTAAATATCTGGGAAAAAGTCTTTCTAACATTTTTGCTTTTGGGGGGGGGATCAAAAAAAGTTTATTATTTACATCGAAGATTTTTTGACATCAGTATTACCCTTTAAAATAAAAAACTGTACGATTTACCTTCCGAGTTAAAGTATTATTCCCCGAACATTTCCCGAGTACTATCCAAAAATAAAAACCCGGGTTGAGTGTGTGTTACTGCTTTAAAAACTAAAGAAACAATTTTAAAATTTTTTCGTAAAGTGGAAGTAATGTCATCCTTTCGTACATGCAATGCAAATTTACAGCTGCAGGTTCAGATTTTAAAACAAAAACTTTTTTTCCACGTATTCTGTAGCTAGATTAGTAGTAAGATAACTGAAGGGAATATTTTCTAATGCACTGGTTATCTAATTTTTCAATAGGAATGTTTCTCAAAATTCCCATTTTTTTTAATATGAAGACTGTCCCGTCGAATTTTTCACTAGTCTCAAGGAAGTCCCTGAAAAGTCACTTTTAAAATCTTTTTTGGGTTATAGGGTAGAGAAAACGCTTTAAATCCTTTTACTTTTTTTCTTCTCCGGTCTTTAACAGATTTTAAAGTCTTTAAAAATACTTTTCCCAAGCCCGTCATTTTTTTTTTCCCTTTTTCCTTGAAAAGGGGCTCTCGCTGTCTGCTTACCCCGCATTTTATTAAAGAGAAAACCCCATTTGGAAAAACCCTTTGGTAAACCCGAACGTGCGGGGATCCCTAATGTGGACTGTTCCCTGTATGAAACTTTTTTGTACAAAAAAGACGTCAGTAAGGGTGGAAACCCCCAATCCCCGGGGTGGGGCGGGGGGAAAATTTTTTCCCGAATTCCAAAAGGGGGGGGCCCCCGCCCTTTCCCCCCCCCCCAACCCCCCCCTCATTTTCCCACCCCTTATTTGAAAAAGGGGGGGGAAAAATTGGGTTTTTTGGGGGTTTCTTAAAAAAGTGAACTTTTTTGAAAGGGGGGTTTTAAATTTCTTTGGGGGTTTTTTTTTTTTTTTTTTTAAAACGACGAACCCCAAAGGGGGGGCCCTAAACCCTTTTCCCAAAAACAGGGGGGGAAAACCTTTTTGGCCCGTTTTTGGAAAAAGGAAAACCCCAAAACCAGGGGGAAAAAAAAAAAAATTTTTTTTAAAAAAAAAAAAGGGGGGTTGGTTAAAGGGGAAAAGGGAGGTTTTTTTAAAATAAAGGGGGGAAAACCCCTTTTTGGGGGAGGGCCCCCAAAAATTTAAAAGGGGGTCCCAATTTTTTAATGGGGGGGGGAAAACCGAAAGGCTTTTTTTTTCCGGAAACATTTTGTTTTATTAAAGGGAAATTTTGTTTTTTTTTGTTTTTTTGGTTTTAATTCTTTTAAAAACGTTTTGGGGAAAAATTTTAAAAAACCAAAACCAAAAGGCCCCCCAAACCCCCAAAAAAACCCCAAAAAACCCAAAAAACCCCAAAAAAAAAAACCCCCCCCCAAACCACCCCCAAAAATGAAGGGCCCCCCTAAAGTGTTTTAAAAAAAACCCCCCCCCCCCAAAAAAAGGGAAATCCCCCGGGGTAAACTCCCTTTAAAAATTTTTAATTTTTTCCTTTTTTTCGGGGGTTTGGGGCCCCTTTTAAAAACCCTTTTAGCCCCCAAAAAAAAATTTATTTTTTGAAAAGGGGAAAAAAGGGGTTTCTTGAAGCCCCAAAAAATTTTTCCCCTTTTTTTTTTGGGCCCTTACCCGGAAAAAAAAATTTTAAAAAAATTTTTTTTTAAAAAACTTTTTTAGAAAGGCGGGGTTTGGAGGGGGGCCGGGGTTTTTAAAAAATTTTTCCCTTATTTCCTTTTTTTTTAAAAAAAAAAAAGGGGGGGGCCCCAAACCCCGGGGGGGGTTTTTTAAAAAATTAAATTTACAAAAAAAAACCCCCCCCAAAAAAAGGGGGGGTTTGGGGAATTTTTATCATTTTTAAAAAGGGAAAAAACCAAGTTTAGAGTAAAAGGCCCAGCAGGGACGGCAAAGGTCCCGGAGGAGGGAAAAGGGAAAGGGTACGGGGGGAGGGGGGAGAACAGTTGACGCCACGGACAAGCGACGTTTAGGGGCCCCGGGGGGGGTTCGCCAGGGTTTTTCCGGTTTCTCACCTCTGAGTCAAAGAAAAAAATTTTTCCATCAACCAAAATGAGACAAATTTTCGCTATTTGCAAAAGCTAATAAAAAAGGGTCCCTCTTTATAAACAACGTATTGAGGGAAAAGCAAAAGCCCCAACCCCAAACCCCCCCCCCAAAAACACACACACAAAACACACACCACACACACACAAACACACACACACACACACAAAAAAACCCCCACACACACCCCAAAACCCCCAAAACCAACACAATATCTTCATGCACAGCCCTACAAAAAGGTATCCTAGACCCCAAAGAGGGAACCCCACCCCCCCAAAATCCTTTTCCTTTTTCCCGCAAAAATTTTCCTAAACCCTACTTCAAATACGATCACTGTTCGTAGCTTTTCTAAATAAGTTGCCGGCGAGTTTAAGTTTTCGTATTCAGAAAACCCATTAATTAGGCTTACCCCCAAAAAAAAGTCCCGGTCATGCCCCTGTAGTAAAAGAAAAGCTTAAAATACTTGAAAACTACATAAAAAATTTCCCGGTGTCGATATTCGCTTAATATGCCTCTAAGCAACTGAAAAAAAATTTTCCCCCCCTTTTTTTGGTAAAAAGCCCTTAAAAAAACCACCGGAGGGGTGGGTTTTTTGGGCTGGGGTGATTTGAAAAGGACAACTTCCTTCCCCCAATTTTTGATGTTTTTGGGGCGGGTTGTCGGCATCACAGCGCTGTCACGATAGCTATTTTTTCTAAAAATAAAGAAATACAAATTCGTAAGAGTTTAAAAATGGTTCCACCGCCGAAAACACCCTTTCATTTTGAGGGGATTTTTAATATTTTAATAAACTTATTCCTTTAGCTATGAACTATGTGCTTAAATATTAAACTACTTTTTAAATGTGGGGGGCCCCCCTTTCTAAAGTTGTGTGAGAATCCATTTCCCAAATTTTGCTTTTTCCAAAAACCACTTTTTGATAGGGGAATTTTTTTTGGGGGGGATAAATAAGCAAAAGGGGGGTTTTAGTAAATTTTTCATTTATTTTTTTGGGAAAGTTTTGGGAAATAAAATAGTGTTTCATACAGTGTCACGAAACTATAGACAACTCTTTGGGTTTCTATCCTCACGCACTAAAAACTTTACAGTTTTTCCCGGGACAGGGTCTCAAAATTTCCTTTAGAATCAAACAAAACTGCCCGGGCCCAAAAATAAGCGATGGAACTACAAAAATCTCCACTCTTTTGTTCACTACAGGGGCAGGGTTTAAAATATTTTAAAAAAAATAAATTGGCGAATTCGCTTTCCGGTTTCCATGCATGGCTTTTTTGTTTTTTATTTATTTTGTGTTTTGATAAAGATTTGTTTGAAGGGGTGATTGCGAGATTACACAACAACACACATCGCACAGCCATAAAAACCATAGAACAAACACACACATGCCGCACGCCCCGCACCACACACACCCACCACACACACCCCAACACACACACACACAAACACACACCACACAACACACACACACACCCACACCACACCAGTGACGAGTGAATGATTGAGTGAGAAAGTGTTGTGTGTGTGGTTGTGTGTGTGTGTGTGTGTGTGTGTTGTGTGTGTGCGTGTGTGTTGTGTTTTTGTGCATGTGTGAGTGTTTTGATCTATTATCCTCTATCTTCCAATCTAATATATAATATATATATATATATATATATATATATATATATATATTATAATAAAATATTTGTATATTGTAGTCACATTGTGTGTGTGTGTGTGTTGTTGGTGGTGTGGGGGTGTGTGTGTTGTTTTTGTGGTGTTGTTTTGGGGGGTGGTGTGTGTGGGGGTGGGGTTTGTGTGTGTTGTGGTGTGGTGTGTGTGCGGCGTGTGTGTGGTGGGGTGCGTGTGGTCGTGTGCGTGTGCGGTGTGTGTGTAGGGGTGTGTGTTTTGGGGTGTGTGTTGGGGTGTTTGTGTGTCTGCGGTAATAATGTTAACTAAGATTTATTTAAACTGCAATTTTTTACGTCAGTAGTTTTTGGGTTTTTTAACTGTTAGACTGAAAATTAAATTTCATTAAAAAAGGGTTTCAAAAAATTGACTGGGGTAAGAACTTAGTGATGATAACGTTTTTTTTAAAAAGTTTTTGAACTAAAGCTCATTACTTTTAGCATTGCACTCTTTTTGATACAGCAATTGTGAGACTGCTTGCTTTTTTCAACATTTCCATCAAAACAGTGCACTAATCATGAAATATATTTTGTCCCCTCCCCGGTGATTTTTGCAAACTTTTATTAGAATTCGTATAATAAGTGTTAGGAAAGTAGATTTTTATTAATATATTTGATTACCTTACTTCTTTGATCTCCCTAAAAATTGATCGTAATTGTGTGCACGATTAAAGCTGAATGACCGCTTTAAGGTTTTGGGGAACTGAAAAAACGGTAACCATAATTTTCACAAAGCAAGTGGAAATCATTGCAAAAGCTTTTAAGTTTAGATCTTCATTTTTGTGTAATGCACATTTCCTTGTAAAATTTTAAACACTCGTGCATTTACCCACAAAAAAAATGCACTTGTTGAAAAAAGAGTTTGAGTTGCTGACGATATTTATAAAGTAAAGTTTGTCACTATTTTGTGGCTGGTTTGGTCTTTTCTCAAAAAAAATAATTTGAAACCACAATTCTACCCCCAGTCCCAAAAGGCCCCTTTTAAAACAACATTTTACGAGGAAAATCTATCTTTTTTTTTTTTTTTTTGGGTTTTGCTATTTTATATTATTTTAGTAAATTTTTTACATGGATGATATCCAAAATTTATGGTGGTGGGGACTCAAATTTTTTTGCTTCTGCCAAACCTTGGTTTTTTTCTCGTATGCATGCTGGCGCCCCGCCAGAACCTTGAGTTTTCTCTGAGCTTGATACTAATAACATTGGGGCACCTTCCACAACCCTTCTTTCCCCCGTTTTTATTGTTCATTTTAATTTCAATTTTTAATAATTCCAAAAACCCTTTAATTTTTATTTTCATTAATTTTCATTATTTATAAAAAATTGGTCCCCCCGTGTTAATTTTTCTAATTTTTTTCCAAGGTTTCCCTTTTGTTTTTTTGGGTTTTTTGGTTCCCTTTATGAAAAAAATTTTTTTTAAAACAGGTTTTTTTTTAAAATTTTAAATTGAAAACTTTTTAAAATTTTTTTTTTTTTTTTTTTTTTTTTTTTTTTTTTTTTTTTTTTTTTTTTTTTTTTTTTTTTTTTTTTTTTTTTTTTTTTTTTTTTTTTTTTTTTTTTTTTTTTTTTTTTTTTTTTTTTTTTTTTTTTTTTTTTTTCCCAAAATTTTTAATTTTAAAAATCCCGTAAAGTTTTTTCTTTTTTTTTTTTTAAATTTTTTTAATTTTTCCCAAAGGGGCCAACTGCCATTTTTTCCCAAAAAAGTTTCGGGGGGTTTGGGTTTTTACGGGCGGGATTTTTAAAAAAAAAAAAAAAAAGGTTTTCCAAAGAAAAACCCCAAAAAAACCCAAAGATTTGGAAAATCTTGAAAGCCCCCAAGAAAGACATTGCGGGTTCCATGTGAACAGGGGGGGTTACTTTTTTAAACTTCGGGGTTTACAAGGGTAAAGTAAAATGTTTGGATTTGCATGTGGAAAAATTTAACCCCTTTTCTCCGTAAAACACTAAATGTTTACAACTGAAAAAAAGGTAGAGTAAGATTTAGTGGGAATTTTCGAGAGCCGGGATGGGTTTAATTACTAAAAATTTCGTCACCAAATCTTTTAGATGCCCTTTAAAACCCCTATAAATGCTACACTCCTTTTTTTCCCATCCATTTTTTTTCCTTAAAAGGACATATAACCCCAATTTTTAGTATGGCCATTAGAAAATTTAGCTTAGGAAAACCCTTGTACTAACTTTAAAAGGGAAAGGGGGTGTCTTTTAAACGTTCTCGGGTTTTTCTTTTTTGCAGCAAACCCCGAAAGGGTGTGGCAAAAAGTGGTGTGGAAAAAACAGCAACCCGGGGATTTCCATATACAGTAAAAAAGGGAAACTAGTGTGTAAGGGCCCTGCAGGGGGGGCCCACCCTTAAATTTTTATAAAAATTTTTTTCCCAATTTTATTAGTGGGGACATACTCCCTTAAAATATCCCTAAAATTAATTGCCCATAAAGAAAGAATAATTTGTTACTCGGATAAATTTTAAAAACGATTTTCCCACAGTTTTTAACCAAAAATGCTGCCCCTTTTTGTTTCGAAGCCCCTTGTTAAAATTTAAAGGGCTATGAAAATAATTTTTTATACCCATGTGAGATATACCGGAATAAAAAGTAACATAGGGCTTTATTTTGTGGTAACCCTTTTTCATCCATTGGAAAATTTTGATAAATTTTATACAGAAGTGAGTTTAACTTACGCATTTAGGAGTAAATTGGCATTTTTAAATAAAAAAAATTTTAATTTTTTTATTTTTTTTTAAATTGGGCCCACACACGAAAATGTCGAAACGTCATTTGTTACACAGGGGGGAAAACGGGTATTTAATTAAAAAAGAATTACGGGCAGATTGTGCTCATTACATCGCAATGCTATACATAATACGTAAAAAGGGCCCCTTTGTTGAAAAGGACAGCCCTGCATAATGTGTGTATAAACTGAAAAATTTTCGTTGTACTGTAAAATGATAAAACTGTTTGCCCTCCCCTTTTTTTTATAAAACGTAAGTTTTGATGTAGTTATATGTGCGTATAATTTTTTGAATATATGAAATAGTATTATTTCAAAAAATATCGCCAAAAATGAAAACGCAAATATGAAATTTTTTTTTAAACCCTGCAGAGCGGGAGATTTCAAGCCCACAGCCCGGGAAAAGGGATGTTTTTTTTAAAATAGGGAAAAGAATGTGCTCCATTGTATTATATATGTTTATTATAATATATAATATATATATAATAATATATATATATAATATATAAAATAATGTAATAATTTAAAATATATTTTGGGAAATATAAAATTTTATATATAAAATAATAATATATAAAATATATATAGCCTATATATATATATATATATAAATATCTGGTTTTGTGTTTTTTAATACAGATATTTTTCGTTTAAGATTTTTTTTTTTTCTTTTTGTGACCTTTGAGTAATGAAAATTTCCTCCCACAGTGAAAAGAGGACATGAGGGGCCAAGGGAAAAATGGGAGAATTTAGTATAGTGCAACGGGATGGGGGCTGGTAGGAGTGGGGGCAAGACCCCTGGTTGGGAGGAAACCCCTTTCCTCCTCCCCCCCCCCGACGCCCCTTTTCACCCCCCGTCCAAACTACCAGGGTGTCCCTCTGTCCTCTAAACCTGATCAGGTATTGGAAATTGAAGGGAGTTAGAGGATGCCATGAGCTGAAGGGACCGAGGGGAATCGGTGGGATCTGATGAGGTCTCCCGGGGGGAAAACAAAATACCCCAAACTCACATTGTCATTGTGAACCCGGTTTCGTGAAAGCAAAATATCTATTGCTTTTGATTTAAGGGGATACTGAATTGGGGCAAAAATGGATACCTTTTCTTCCCCCCGTTTCCATGACCGACGAGCCGACCCCGTCCAAGCTCCGCAGCTTCTCTATCGTGGGTTACGAAACCCGCGGCGACGTCTTCTCCTGCCCCGGGGCCCCACGGTTTAGCAGCTCGCCCCTCAGGTCAATGCCCCAAAAGAAACCCCGTAAAAACAATAGTGGGAACACGGGGCACAGTAATGTAGAGAAATGTTCTTTTTTTCCCTTTTTGTGCAAATTGGTGCGCAGGGTCAGTTTTGATTTAATTTAAAAATCAGTGTCAATTTTTTTTTATAATCAGCTACCGTAAAAGTTTCGAAATCCCAATCTTTTTGTTTTCATGGTCAAAAAAAAATAAAAACATAAGCTTCATTTTATAATCGAGGGAATTTCATGCCAAAATAGATTTAATTTTGGGATTTTGGAAAACCTTTTTTTGAATAGTTATGAAAAGCCTCAGAACCTACCCATTTTTTATTTTTTGGGAAACCCTTTTTGTAACAGTTTTCCCGTAGCAAATTAACAACAAACTTTTTAAAAACTTATGCACATTTTTGTACTAGGGAAAAACAGGTTTTTTTTAGTTACTTTACTCAACAACTCTTTGCTACGGTGGTAAGCCCCATGATATGCACTGTTTTATATAGCAAATTTTAAAATTTTGTTCTTTATGAAAGTTGCATAGGTTTAATTAACCAAAACCCAACTTTAAATTCAATTTTTTTTTGTTTTTCCAAATTTAAAATTTTCTTTTTTTTTTTTTTTTTTTTTTTTTAAAAAAAAAAAAAAAAATTTGGGTTTTTAAAATTTTTAATTCAAAAACGGTAAAGTTTTTGGGAAAAAAAGGGGGGTTCTTTTTTTTTTTTTTTTAAAAAAAGGGGGGGGTTTTAGAAAAAAAAAAAAAAAAAAAGGTTTTTTTTGGCCCCGCAGGGGTCGTGGAAAAAAAAAAAAAAAATTTTTTTTGAGGTTTTTTTTTTTTTAAATTTGTGTACTAAATTCTTTTTTAAAGAAGATAGGAGTATGTTTATATTTACGCCTTTGTTTTGCGGAGTTTAATATATTCATATTTTATACAATAAAATAATGATTTTGATGATAATAATGTGTTTGATGGGGGGTGATGATGAACAGTAAAATGATAATGTTTTTTTTTGTACATTTTTTTTGTTATATTTGTATGTGTGTGTGGGGGGTTGTGGGTGTCTGGGTGCTGCGTTTTGTGCGTGGGGCTGTGTGTGGGTGTGTGTGTGTGGGGGTGTGTGGGGTGCCGTGTGCGTGGGGTTTGCGTGTTTTTTGGGGTTTTGTGGGTGTGTGTGGGGGCCCGGTGTGCGGGGCGTGTGTGCGTGTGTGTGTGTATGTGTGTGGGGGTTTGTGTGGGTGTATGATATATATATATATATATATATATAAAAATATATATATATATTTTATATATATTTTATAAATTCTGAAATATGAATTTTTTAATTGTCACATAACCCCAGTCATGGTATTTATGATCAAAAAATTTGTGATAAATTTTAATATTATCATCTCATCATTTTCAAAATCACCACATCACCCCACCCCCACATCTTTATCATAATCATTAATAATAAAATTCTTTTAAATAAAAATAATCTTTTATGGTTTTTATTATTTTTTTATCATATCTTATCTTTATTTTATCTTTATAATTTTTTGTTATAAAAAATTATTACTCCCCATTTTTAAACTTTTTTATTATCAGTTCCATGAGTTTTTAATATTATAGATGATTTTTTCTTACGTTTTGGGCTTTTTATCGTTTTTTATCCCGGACGGTTTTTGTCATTTTTAAACGCAAATTGTGAAATTTTAATCACTAGCACAATCACATTTTTTGTTTTTCCTTCCTTTTTTAAAAAAATTTTTTGGAAAATTTAAATTTTTATGATAGTTTAAACTGAACCAAACTTTTAAATTATAAATACATTCCAATGGAGAAGGGCTTCACTTAAATTAAAATGATGGTGTAAGAGCTTTGTATGAATTGTTTTATAGTTTAATTTTTGAATAGACAGCATTTTTTGGGCCCAATTTTAGATCTAGATTTCTGACTTCAAAATTATAGTATGCTGTATGTAAAAATATTTCGAAGGAGGGGTGATAACTGCTGTTTTAAAACTGCACCCAAAATCCCCCTGCAAAAAATTGTAAGTGTGTGTGTTTTTTATGTATGTCACCCAAAATTTCTGAAGCTTTTTTCCAATCTGACACTTTTCCCTTTGGGTTTTCATTTTATTGATTTACTCCCCCCTTTTGGGGGGGTTTTTTTTTTTTAAAAAAAAAAATTTTTTTAAAACCCAAAATTTTAAAAAAAAAAATTTTTTTTAAAAAATTTTTTTTTTTTTTTCCCTTTTTAATTTTTGGTTTGGTTTTTTTTTTGCCAATTTTTTTCCCCCCCTTTTTTTTTTTTGGGGGGGTCCCTTTAAAAAAATTAAATTATTAACCAATTTTATGATGTTTTGGGGCCCCCCTGGGAAAGGGGGCCCTTTTTTTTAAAAAAACAGCATAAAAATGTGTTTAAAATTTTTAAAAAAAGGGGTTCAGAAATTCTTTTAAAAAAAAAAAAACCCCGGAACCCTTCCCCAAAAAAAAAAAAAATTTTTTTTTTTTTTTAAAAAAAAATTTTAAAGCAGAAGGTTCATTTGTCCCTTTTTTTTTTATTTTTTTATTTTTTAATAAAAATTTTTTTTTTTTTTTTTATTTTTTTTTTAAATTTAAAAAAAAAAAAAACTTTTGCTTGGATAAAAAAAAGTTTGCCATAAAATGGCCCCCCTTCAATACAGGGGGTTTTCCAAAAAAAAAAAAGTCCTTCGTAAAGTCCACTTAAACCCCTTTTTAAAATGGGGTTTTTAAAAAAGGTTTTTTTTTGGGAAAATCCAAAAGCAAGTTTGTTTTAAAATTTTCATTTTTTTAAGTTTCTTTTATTTACAAGTCTTGTATTTACAAAGTTTTGTTAAAAATTTTTTAAATTTATTTGAAAAACCAAGGGGTACTTTTATATAACTTTGTATATATTTTGAAATGTGAAGTAAATGGGTGCAACTTTTTATTGCTTGTTTTTTTACAGTTTAAATTTTTTACAAAATTTTAACTGATTTAATTTACTAAAGTGAAAAATGAATAGACACGAAATAAAAAAATTTGAAAAAAAATATACCTTAGACCCCCCCTTTTTTTTTTTATTCCCTTAAAACAATCCAAACAAAAACTAAAATTTGATTTACAAAAAGTTACACCAAAAACAATTTAAAAGTAATTATTAAAAAATAAAAAAAAAAAATTTAAAAACTTTTAAAAAAACTTCATTTTTGTAATTAAAAAACCCTTTTAGGGGGAAAAAACCCAATTAAGCTTTGGCTTGGAAAGATTTTTTCGATTTAAAAAATTTTTAAAAAAGTTTAAACCATGGGCCCCAAAACCAATCTAAAGACTGGTAAGTTAAAATTTTTCAATAATTTAAAAATGTCATCCAAAACAAGAAAAACCCCAAA
>NW_023662673.1:10000-15852 GCF_015228065.2 Penaeus monodon | reverse complement strand
AAATCAAAAAAACAAAAAAAAAAATTTTTTTTTTTTTTCGAATACTAAACTAATGATTTTTAAAACAAAAAATTTAATATGAAAGGGGAAATTTGCTAGAAAAGATAAAGAAAATATAATTTATTTTTAAAAATTTTTATCTGTAATCAAATTTATTATAAACTTTTTCCTAGTATTGTTAATCTTAAAAATTTTACCTTTTTAATCTTTGTTATCATTATATTAGTGTTTTTTTACTACTTTTAAATATTATATTTTTTTTGAAGATTATGTTTATGATTATTGTTTTTATTATTTTTTATCAAATGTTTTTGTTATATTTTTTTATTATTATATTTTATTAAAATTATAATTTATTTATTATCATTTTTATTGTTATTATTATCTTATTATTTTATCATTATTATTTTATAGTATTATCTCATCACCTCATCTTTATCATATCATATCTTTATTGTCATTTTTTTATATTATTGGTTGTTCTGTTTTTTGTTTTTCCTATCATACATTATATATTATTACATTATTATTATTTTTTTGTTTTTACCTTTGTTTTTAATATTTTTATTGTTATTAAAATACAAATATTAAAATAAACAGTAGTGATAAAACAATGATTAGAATAAAAAAAATAATATAATGATGAAATCATGATAAAAAATAATGATGGTGATGATAATATCATTATTATTATTTTTTTTGTTTTTACCATTTTATTAATTTTATTTTGTTTTTAAAAATACAAATACTAAAAAAAACAGTGGGATAAAACAATGATTAGAATAACAATAATAACTATAATGATGATAATCATGATAATAATAAGGTGGTGATGATAATGATAAGGAAAAAAATGATGGGGGATAATAATAATGAAGATAATAACAAAATGTAATAATAATAATGATAACAATAACATCAAAACAACAAAATAATAATAATAAAAATTTTTTTTTTTAAACAAAAAAACAAACGACAATAACAATAAGATAACAAAATAGAAATTTTAAAAATGACGGGAAATTATAATGATAACGCAAAAACAAAACGATAATAGAATAATGATATGATATAAAGAAAATTAATAATAATGATAATGATAGTAAATAATAACGATAATTATAATAATAGGGGAAAAGAAACAGAATTTTGAGAATGGAATAAGGTAATGATAATGAAAAATTTAATGACACTAAGAATAAGAAAATGATGATAATGATAGTAATGTATTAATTAGAGATGATAATGTTAAAAAGATTAGAATAATGTAGTGTAATAAAATAAGATAAGAAAATCATATCAATTTTAAAAAGAAAATAATAATAAAAATGAGATAATGATAGAAGATAGAAATAAGGAAACAGTAAAATAAAAAAAATTTAAAAAATAAGGATAATAATAACAAAAGTTAATAATGACAATAATAATAAAAAATAACGTAATGATTAAATTTTGATAAAAACAATTAAGATTGTTAAAAAAATGAAAATAATTTTATAATCATGATCACATCATCATGATCAAATTTTGACAGAAATAATAGTAAAAAAAAATAAAAATCTAATAAGAGGGATGATATATATACTACAAAAAAAATTACTACTAATAATAATAAAAATAATAATAGTAGTATAGTAGAGTAGAATAAAAAAATAAAAATAATATAATAAAACAATAATAAAACAATGATAATAATAATAATAAAAAAGAAAATTTAATAAATAATAAAAAGTTAATGAAATTAAAACATAATATAATAAGACATCTTTAAATATCCTGAGAGCGCAATATACAATAACCCCAGAGAGGGCATAAATCTAATAAAGATATTACTATAGTTTTTTTATATATGAAAGCAGCCATAGGATATTAACGACATTTAAAAAAGCAGTGTGACAGAAGGGGGTTGCGTGCCCGAGAAAGGGTTTTTGGGACCCACCGGCTCCGTAGTGAATGAGTTGATGCATTTTGTCTTCACAACCCACCGCCTGCAGCACAAACTCGTGAAGCAGTTTTTAAGGGGGGCAACGGAAAGCGTGCTTTGGCGGGAAACATAAAAAAGGTTTTTTGAGCGGCGTAATCAAGGCGACAGCGCCCCCCGCCTTATCTTTGGACACAAGACGACCCAGGCCCGAGCGCGTCGTGTGGGAAGCTTCAGGATATTTCAAGGGGAAGTCTTTACGGCCTCCCGGGGGGTCGGGACCGCGAGATAAAAATTATTCCCCCCTCGCATCACCCTAATGAAAAATTTAGGGGGACGGTGGCTGGGGAGTGCGAGGCGGGGTGAATAACGTTTAACGCAAATTCTTCTGGCAAAGGATCCCGTCGCACGTGATGACAGTTCGGCCCGTCATCGAATTCCGCAGATGAGCAGCAGCGGCACAAGGCACAGATGTGATTAAGGACATTTCGAAAGTGGAATTACTTTACAGGCGGTCCGCCCTTAAGGATATGCTCTATGCACCATAGCATAGAAGGTGTCACGAGTCAAAAGAAATAAGCATGAGGATCTACAGTCGGGATATGATCCTAAGATCTTTTCTTGCTGTTTCACCCTTTTTTTATCGTCATGTAAATTAAATTTTAACAAAAATCTATCTATTCTCACACACTATAACTCTGATGCGCGGGTAAAAAAAGCTCGGATCTTTGCTACACAAAGACGATGGTGCTATTGACCGACAAGGGACGCCTCTTTCCTTTGTGTTGAGCTCTTGCCGGACCAGGCACATCAATGGCGCATCGGCAAGGGAATGGCAGACAGATGGCTCTCTACTGTAAAGCTTGCACTACCAAGCTGCCCTCTAACATTAGAATTCTAGAAAAGGAATAGACACTTTGTCCGATGTCACTGGATACGAAGCAACACGGAGTCCTGGTCAGGAAGGTTTTTTATTATTGATATCATTGTGGCGTGCATTATTCAATTTTTCATATGTAATATATATATATATATATATATATATATATATATATATATATATATATATATAGCACACATATATACATATATATATTTACGTATATATAAATATTTATATATATATATATATATATATATATATATATATATATATATATATATATATATGTATATATAAAGAGACATATATATCTGTGTGTGTGTGTGTGTGTGTGTGTGTGAATATATAAATATTAATATATATATTGCTACGCCAGTGGGTCTTTGTCTCTGTGCGAAACATGTGTTAACATGAAAAGGATGACCTGGGCATGTGTTAACATGAAGGGACCTGGGCAAACATAACGCAGCTGGCTGTGAGCGGAGGAACAAGCCGAGAGACGGAGTTGGGTGCTGCTCCTGTGAAGACCTCGTGTGTGCCCTTGTGATCTGATATACTTCGTGCTGCCCTGTTATAAGCTGTATCAGCTGTATCGTGTAGTGTGACATGCTGGTTTCCCCCTGTATTGTGCCTATAGAAAAGTGTACGGGTAAATAACTTGTGTAAATAAAGGAAAGACTGCCATTTTGTGTTTACTTCGTCCCTGCCTCGCCACTTGGCGTTTCCTCTCCTGGTGTTCTGGGACGCTGTGGTTTTCCCGGTGCCTCTTGGAGCTGTTCATGTCACGACCCTGTATTAACACGCCGTCTGCCTAGCCTACCTTGTGTTGGTGGCAGAGAGACGAGGTGGTCGGTGTAACAATTGGTGTCAGGAGTGGGATTTGTGATATTTGATCAGTGACGCGCCGATTTATCATGTCGTCCAAAGAGGCAGGCACGAGTGAGGTGAATCCGAGCCAGATGGACCTGATCACTGCCATGCTGGCCGGTATGAGGGAGGAAATGGCACAAAGGGCAGAAAAAGCAGGCACAGAGGGGCACGCGAGCAGGCGCACCATCTCGTCGAGATGCAGGCAAGGAAGGCAAGAGGAAACAGTTCTCCCAAAACTTGTTGAGGTGCTACAGAGCAATCTCGCATCTGTGAAGATGGAAACTCAGCAGTACACCGACAAGGCCTGCAACAGCGTGAAGAGTGAACTGATGGAGGAGGTGCAGACTCTGAAGGGCGAGGTTCAGGGCCTGAGGGAGGAAGTGAAGGAGGAAAGGCGGCGTCACGAGGTAGTAACGTTGCAAGCAGAGAAGGCAGACGGGTTTCTGGCAACAGATGCCAGAGTGTCAGATTTACTGGGGTCTGCCTGGGGTCTGTGGCGGGAAAACCCCCCGGGCCTCGCAGCGTCGTGTCGCACCCAGTGGTCGCTGCAGAAGGCTGGGGGACCCATGGGAAACCCGCTCCCTTGGGTATAGGTGGGGGCCCAAACTCGGACCCGGTCAACCCGCCTTTTTACCTCCCTCACCCCCTTCCTCCCCCCAGGTGTGTTAGTTCACGGCACGCGTTCTCCACCCTGCAGCCCCTCGGCCTCCAGATATTCTGTGAGGCGTAAGCCAGCTGAGTACGACGAGAAGGTGGCCTGGGAGGCATATGTTGCCTCCCAGGCTGGAGCCAGGAAGAGAAGGCCCTGCAGCTGGTAACAGCGCTAATGGGCCCCGCGGTGGAAGTGTTGGGGCATCTGCTGGCCCACCCCAACAGGCCTCTTACACCAGCGGGGCAGAGGCTTTGAAACGCCATTTGGGCCCCACCACCAGGCCGAGGTATATCGGGCCCACTTGAAGAAGCGGACTCGTGAGCGTGGCGAGACACTGCCCCACTGGCGCAAGATGTGGAGGCGCTGGTAAGGAGGTCGTACCCTGCGGCTGCGGAAGAGATGATCGTGGTCCTGGCCCGTGATTTCTTTGTTGACGCTTTACAGGACCAGCAGCTGCAAATCTACATCAAACAGGCACACCCTGAGGACCTGCAGGTGGCGCTGTCGAGGGCCTTGGAGTTCGAGGCCTTCCTGAAGGCAACCAGTGGCCTAGGGCCAGCTGCTCAGCCCCGCCGTGACCCCCGGGGCCGGAAGGCTAAAGTGGAGAAATAGCATTGGGGAAAGGTGAGCCCGAGAATTTTCCCAAGGCTTGTTTTGGGGGCTGCGGATAGGTAGGGCACAGACGTAGTCAGTGTCAGAGGGAGCGGAGAACACGTCTTCTCAACCGAACGGATTCTGATGCCTTCCAGCAGTGCTGCAAGGACTGTGGTAGGTATGGTCACCATCCGAGTGCATGTCCTAAGGCTAAGGAAGTGGTACAGGCGGAAAACTCGGACAGGCTGGAGAAGGGGGCCGAAAATCAGCCGTCCTCGGTTCCCGGGGCCCCGACTTGGGTAAGCTGCCGTCGAACCAGCACGATGCAGGTGGAGGGCTCAATAGATGGGAAGCCATGCCGCCTGACAGTGGACACTGGGGCTGAGAAGACCCTAGTGCGGCCTGATATGTTGGCCACTATGCGACTTCCAGATGCACCACAGAGACTGTGTGGTGTCACGGGGCATTGTGTGCAGCTCAAGGGGCCCGTGGAGGCTCGTATTGGCGTGGGCAGCACGGTGCAGCAGCTGCCGGTGTATGTGGCCGATCTGGACGAGCACTGCTTGCTGGGCCTTGACTACCTGACGCAGAGTAAGGCGTGTGTCGACCTTGGACGGAAGCTGGTGAGGGTGCACGGTTAAGATGTGCCCTTGCTTCCAGAGGTTGGCTGTGCAGAGATAGTTACGGCTGAGCGACTGCACCTTGCCCCCAGGACAGAGTCTAGAATCCGGTGTCGACTGTCAAGAATGATGCATGAAGTAGAGGGCCTCATGGAGCCCATTCAAAACCTGCAGCTGGCTGATGGCGTGGCGGTTGGGCGGAGCCTTGTTGGACCAGGGGAAGGGTTAGTTACAGTGTTGGTAGCTAACTTCTCCAATAAGGACCTGAAGGTGCCAGCTGGTGCAAAGCTGGGCACTTGTGAGGAAGTGGAG
>NW_023662673.1:0-5000 GCF_015228065.2 Penaeus monodon | reverse complement strand
CACCACAGTCCTTGCAGCACTGCTGGAAGGGATCCCGAAACCGTTCGGTTGAGAAACGTGTTCTCCGCTCCTCTGACACTGACTACGTCTGTGCCCTACCTATCCGCAGCCCCAACACAAGCCTTGGAAAGTTCTCGGGCTCACCTTCCTCAATGCTATTTTCTCCACTTTTGCCTTCCGGCCCCGGGGGTCACGGCGGGGCTGAGCAGCTGGCCCTAGGCCACTGGTTTCTTCAGGAAGGCCTCGAACTCCAAGGCCCTCGACAGCGCCACCTGCAGGTCCTCAGGGTGTGCCTGTTTGATGTAGATTTGCAGCTGCTGGTCCTGTAAAGCGTCAACAAAGAAATCACGGGCCAGGACCACGATCATCTCTTCCGCAGCCGCAGGGTACGACCTCCTTACCAGCGCCTCCACATCTTGCGCCAGCTGGGACAGTGTCTCGCCACGCTCACGAGTCCGCTTCTTCAAGTGGGCCCGATATACCTCGGCCTGGTGGTGGTGCCCGAAATGGCGTTTCAAAGCCTCTGCCACGCTGGTGTAAGAGGCCTGTTGGGATGCCAGCAGATGCCCCAACACTTCCACCGCGGGGCCCATTAGCGCTGTTACCAGCTGCAGGGCCTTCTCTTCCTGGCTCCAGCCTGGGAGGCAACATATGCCTCCCAGGCCACCTTCTCGTCGTACTCAGCTGGCTTACGCCTCACAGAATATCTGGAGGCCGAGGGGCTGCAGGGTGGAGAACGCGTGCCGTGAACTAACACACCTGGGGGGGAGGAAGGGGGTGAGGGAGGTAAAAAGGCGGGTTGACCGGGTCCGAGTTTGCCGCCACCTATACCCAAGGGAGCGGTTCCGATGGGTCCCCAGCCTTCTGCAGCGACCACTGGCTGCGACACGACCTGCGAGGCCCGGGGGTTCCTGCCACAGACCCCCGGCAGACCCCAGTAAATCTGACACTCTGGGATCTGTTGCCAGAACCTCGTCTGCCTTCTCTGCTTGCACGTTACTACCTCGTGACGCCCCCTTTCCTCCTCACTTCCTCCCTCAGGCCCTGAACCTCGCCCTTCAGAGTCTGCACCTCCTCCATCAGTTCACTCTTCACGCTGTTGCAGGCCTTGTCGGTGTACTGCTGAGTTTCCATCTTCACAGATGCGAGATTGCTCTGTAGCACCTCAACAAGTTGGCAGAACTGTTCCTCTGCCTTCCTTGCCTGCATCTCGACGAGATGGTGCGCCTGCTCGCGTGCCCTCTGTGCCTGCTCTTCTGCCCTTTGTGCCATTTCCTCCCTCATACCGGCCAGCATGGCAGTGATCAGGTCCATCTGGCTCGGATTCACCTCACTCGTGCCTGCCTCTTTGGACGACATGATAAATCGGCGCGTCACTGATCAAATATCACAAATCCCACTCCTGACACCAATTGTTACACCGACCACCTCGTCTCTCTGCCACCAACACAAGGTAGGCTAGGCAGACGGCGTGTTATATACAGGGTCGTGAACACTGAACAGCTCCAAGAGGCACCGAACACCACAGCGTCCCAGAACACCAGGAGAGGAAACGCCAAGTGGCGAGGCAGGGCACGAAGTAAACACAAAATGACAGTCTTTCCTTTATTTACACAAGTTATTTACCCGTACACTTTTCTATAGGCACAATACAGGGGGAAACCAGCATGTCACACTACACGATACAGCTGATACAGCTTATAACAGGGTAGCACGAAGTATACAGATCACAAGGGCACACACGAGGTCTTCACAGGAGCAGCACCCAACCCGTCCCTTGGCTTGTTCCCCCGCTCCAGCCAGCTGCGTTATGTTTGCCCAGGTCCCCTTTATGTTAACACCCTGCCCAGGTTCATCCTTTTCATGTTAACACATGTTTCGCACAGAGACAAAGACCCACTGGCGTAGCAATATATATATGTAATATTTATATATTCACACACACACACACACACACACACACAGATATATATGTCTCTATGTATATATACATATATAATATATATATATATATATATATATATATATATATATATATATATATATATATATATATATATATATATATATATGTATAATATATATATATATATATATATATATATATATATATATATATATATATATATATATGTATATATATATATTACATATGAAAAATGAATAATGCAAACGCCACAATGATATCAATAAATAAAAAAACCTTCCTGACCAGGACTCCGTGTTGCTTCGTATCCAGTGACATCGGACAAAGTGTCTATTCCTTTTCTAGAAATTCTAATGTTAGAGGGCAGCTTGGTAGTGCAAGCTTACAGTAGAGAGCCATCTGTCTGCCATTCCCTTGCCGATGCGCCATTGATGTGCCTGGTCCGGCAAGAGCTCACACAAAGGAAAGAGGCGTCCCTGTCGGTCAATAGCACCATCGTCTTTGTGTAGCAAAGATCCGAGCTTTTTTACCCGGCGCATCAGAGTTATAGTGTGTGAGAATAGATAGATTTTTGTTAAAATTTAATTTTACATGACGAATAAAAAAAAGGGTGAAACAGCAAGAAAAGATCTTAGGATCATATCCCGACTGTAGATCCTCATGCTTATTTCTTTTGACTCGTGACACCTTCTATGCTATGGTGCATAGAGCATATCCTTAAGGCGGACCGCCTGTAAAGTAATTCCACTTTCGAAATGTCCTTAATCACATCTGTGCCTTGTGCCGCTGCTGCTCATCTGCGGAATTCGATGACGGGCCGAACTGTCACTCACTGTGCGACAGGATCCATTGCCAGAGAGCAATTTGCGTTTAAACGGCTTATTCATCCCTGCTCTCGCACGTCCCCAGCCACGGCGTCGGCCCTGAATTTTCATTAGGGTGATGCGATGGGGGAATAATTCTTATCTCGCAGGTGCACCGAGCGGCCCGGGAGGCCGTAAAGACCTTCGCCTCTGAGAATGATCCTGAAAGCTTCCCACACGACGCGCTCTGGCCTGAGGTCGTCTTGACTGTGCCGAAGATAAAGGCAGGGGCGCTGTCGCCTTGATTACGCCGCTCTAAGAAAGCAGCTTTTTTATGCTCCCGCCGAAAGCAGCGCTTTCACGTTGCGCCCTTAAAACTGCTTCACGAGCTCCTTGTGCTGCAGGCGGTGGGTCTGATGAGAGACTAAATGCATCACACTCAGTTCACATACGGACGCCGGTGAGGTCAACAACCTTACTCGGACACGCAAACCCACTTCTGTCACACTGCTTTGTTACTGTCGTTAATATCACTATGGCTGCTTTCATATATAAAAAAGTCATATATGTAATATCTTTATTAGATTTATGCCATCTCTGGTGTTATTGTATATTGCGCTCTCAGGATATTAATGATGTCTTATTTATATTATGTTATTATATATTATTATTATTATTATATTATACTACTACTACTACTACTATTATTATTATTATTATTATAGTAGTAGTAGTAGTAGTAGATCATCATCATCATTATTAGTAATTTTATTATTACTATTATTACTGTCAATATTATGATCATGATGATGATGACATGATTATAATAATTATTTTCATTATTATTATAACAATCATTACTATTGTTATTATCACAATTATAATCATTAGCGTTATTTCTATTATTATGTCATTATTATACTTATTGTTATTATTATCCTTATTTTTTAATTATTTTTATTGTTATGTTATCCTTATTTCTATCATTCTATCATTATCATCATTATTATTATTATTTTCATTTTTAATATGATATGATTTTCATTATCATTATTATATTATCACTATCATTATTCTAAATCTTTTTAACATTATCATCATCATAATTAATATCATTACTATCATTATCATCATTGTTCTTATTCTTAGTGTCATTATAATTATTATCATTATCATTACCATTATTCCTATTCTAAAAGATTACTGTTATCATTACCATCATTATTATTATAATTATCGTTATTATTACTATCATTATCATTATTATTAATATTTCTATTATTATCATAATCATTATTATTATTATTGTTGTTGTTGTTGTGTATTTTTTTTTTATCGTGTTATCATATTATTTTATCATTATTGTTATTATCTTCATTATTATTATCACCACATCATTATTTTCCTTATCATTATCATCACCACCATTATTATTATCATGATTATCATCATTATAGTTATTATTGTTATTCTAATCATTGTTATTATCACTACTGTTTATTTTAGTATTTGTATTTTAATAACAATAATAATATTAATAACAATGGTAACAACAAAAAAAATAATAATAATGATAAATAATAGTATAATAGTATGATAGGAACAACAACACAACAGCAACAACAACAATAATAATAATAATAATAACAATAATAATGATAATAATAATTATAATTATAATAATAATAATAATAATAATAATAATAATAATAACAAAAAACATTAGATAATAACAATAATAATAACAATAATCATAAGCATAATCATTACAAATAAAATATAATATTAATAGTAGTAATAAGAACACTAATGATAATGATAACAAAGATTAAAATGGTAATATCGTTAAGAATAATAACAATACTAAGGATAATAGTTATAATAATAATTATGATACTATCAGTAATAATAATTTTAATAATATAATTATTATTATCTTTATCTTTTCTAGCAATTTCCATTATCATAATTAAATTAATTGTTATAATTATCATTAGTATTAGTATTACTATTGTTATTGATATTATTAACATAATTTCCAATATCTTTTTATTATTGTTATTACTATAGTTATTATTATGTTCATTATTATTAATATAATTTTATTATCAAACTTTATATTGTTATTGTCATTACTATTTTTATTATCATCATTATCATAATATTGTCTTTACTACTATTCCATTATATTCATTACTATCATTATCATTATATATCATCATCATCTTCATAATCATAGACGCACAGAGATAAGGGTTATCTGGGTGTTA
>NW_023662672.1:32266-54675 GCF_015228065.2 Penaeus monodon | reverse complement strand
GAATAAGGTTTTTAAGGTTTGCCCCCCCTTTGGTTTTGGGTTTGGGGGGGGCAAGGGGTTTTAATTTTAATTTTCGGGGGTGTTCTGTTGGGTTTAGGGGGCCAAATATTTAGGTGTTTTTTTGGAACAAATGTGGTTTTGGGGGAGGGGTTTTTCCCCTTTGTTGTATGTAGGGGGCCAGGCTTCTCCCTCGCGTTAGTGTGGTTGTATCCAAAGAGTGCTTATTTTGCTTTAAAAAGTCCCCATGATTATATTTTTTTTTGTTTGCCTCGGAGCTACAAGATGTCAATTTTCGGGGATTGTCTTCTGGTGGGTGTAGAGTGCTCCCATAAAAGGGGTCCTTGTGGTGTGTTTTTTTTCGAGATGTCGTTTCGACGCAATTGCGGGGCCATCGCTTTTTCCTTGTGATTGTTGGAGGAGTAGATGGTGTACAAGGGGGTTGGTGTTATTGAGCCCATGGCGGGTTATGAGATGATATTTGGGTCAATTTTTTCGTATGTGTTGCAGAGCTCAGTTTTTTCGTGTTGCCCCTTGGTAGTTGCTGTTTGGATACTGTAAGGCTGAGTGTAGTGTTATCATTTATCATGTCGCGTGCGGATTCGTGTTTGTTACGGCAAGATGTCCATTATATATTTGGTGTGCCAGGGTTTCCCCCAATCATCCTGTTGGTTCCCAGTATATTTCCATGTATAAAGTTTTGTGGAGTTTCCAGCTATGCCCATGTTAAATTGTCTTCCTTAGAAAAAATTTCACTGATTTTTTTTTTTTTTTTTTTTTTTTTTTTTTTTTTTTAGAGTCTTACCCAAAAAATTTAAAGGTCTTTTAGTGTTTCCCATAAGCCTCCCAGCCATCATCGTCCCCAAAAGAGTTTTCTTTTTTCTTGGATCAAAAGGTCAACTGAGAGGGGGTTGCCAGCTCTGCGGGGGGGGGGGGGGGGGTTCTTTGGGCAGTGCCTGTAGGGGGTGCGGTAAGGCATCCTTTTTGGGGGTTTGAGGCCTTTGAGGGCGCTGGTGCTTTTTTGGCCCGATGGGTGTCTGGAGATGGGGTTTCGGGTTTTTTAGGGGGATTGGAGAGATCTGTTTTAAACGTGTTTCTAAGGTTTGAATATGTGAAGCCGTTTCTGAGGGTTCTGACTTGGTGGGGGGGGGAGGTTGAATCCCCTAAGGATCCCCCCGGATTTAGCTTCCCTAGGTCGAGGTCAGGGGGGTATCCTTTTCAGGCCCTCCCTGGGGTTTTCCCCCAAAGCCTCGTTCAGGAATTTATGATGTTTTTGGGGGTGTGCATGCAGCAAAACTACCAGATTCCTTCGACAGGTTGTTGGGAGGGCTAGAGCACCGTGGGCCCCTGTTTTTTTCTTGTTTTCCTGATGTTTGGTAGACCTGTTTTTTGGATTTAGTCACTTTCACCCTAGCTTTTGCTGCCTTCGTGCACGTTTTAGAGGTTAACCCGCTTTTCTTTTCCCCCCTCCTTTCCTTTTTTTGAGAGGGTTTTTATGCTTCCTTTCGGGTTGGGGGGGCTGTTGCAAAAGTACGGTGCCTTTCCCTAGTAAGGTATTTTTTAAGATGCGGGGGCAGCACGGGGATGAGTGCCAGACCCGCTTCAGAGCGTCAGGGTTTTCTTTCTTTGCAGTTGGATTTATTCCATAGCATAAAAATTTCATGCATAGTTACCGGGGTGGGCGTTAAATTCAATTTCCAGGGGGACATACAGTTTGAAGAGCTAGATGCCTTCTTTAATTTTGTTTGCCGAGGCATGGTCGGCAAATTTTCTTTCTCATGTAGAAGTTCCATTCATGGATTTTCTCCACTTTAGTGTGGGGGGCCCAGAGAAGGTTTTCTCTGCCTGTTTCTGCCCTCAAGGGGCAAACATACCCATCAGGGGGGGGGAAAATCCCGGGAGTACTTAATGTCGGCCTCGAAGAGTGCCTGGGCGAGGGATTTTACGGCGGCCGGGGGGGGGCCCCTTTGACTTTGATTTTTCTTTAATCATGGTGTTTGGAGTGCATGGGGTCGTCAATATGGAGTAACAAGTTTTTCCCTGACCCCCTTTCTCTCCATCAGTGCCCCCTCAAAAAACCCAAGTACAACACTTACGAACTCCTAAAGGAAGCAATCCCCGCGATGGGGTCTTCCCCCACGAAACGCTCAGGTGGTCAGTGAGGTGATAAAAGAGTTACGATTGCCACACTCGACCCCCCCCAGGTCAGCCGGGTTTGGGTTTCTCCGTGCACTGGGGGATTGGAGCCTTCTAAAGGGGAAAATAGGTAAAGGCCCCCAACCAGATGAATAAAAAAGTCTCGGGACTTAGGGTGGGTTTCCGATGCCACAAGAAATTGATTTAGGAGGAGAAAAAGCACACCTAAATGTCAATCCAACTGGGGGGCCCTTATACAGGTTATCCTGTGTAGAGAGGTGAGGAGAGGTGTATATTCCGTGTCACGTCAAGGGGTGAAAAAGAAAAAACACTGGGGGCAGTGGTTGCAAATTTCTCTAAGATCATTTAAAAGACATTACGTTTTTAAAGAGGTAAAATAAAAAGGAGGGATCGAGCACGATTGATTGATCATATCTGCTGCGTCAACAGCAAAAATTTAAAAAAAATCTGTCAATAAATATTTACAAAAAATAATAAAAATATTGAAGATAAAGCATAAATTTTATGCTCAAAGAGTAAAAAATTTTTTAAATTTTTTTAAAAAAATTTTAGCCCCCCAAAGGAAACTAATAAACCTAGTTAAATCCCCCAAGCTTTTTCAGTGTTTTATGGGGAGACAAGTACATAGTCTTTGGTTTTGAGATGATGCAAATTTTTTAAAAAATACATGTCGAGGTTTTTGGCTTTTGGCATCCCTCAAAAAGTGTTTACTTATAGCCTCATCGTCCATGAGTCATTTTGTGTGCCCAATCTTGTCTTGTTAATACAACTTTCTTTTGGGTTTGGGGATGGATGCTGTCCCCCAACTCCCAAAGGTCATCTCTATCTCTCAAAGTTTGTTTCTAAGTATACCTCCTTTGTTCCCTCCATCTATACGAAGACAATTCCTGATGCGATTTTCAGGTCGGTGGGGGGGAGGGGAAAACGACCATCATGGGGCAGCTCCCTTGGCCTTCTATCAGCCACTGATCCCAACATCCCCGGGCCCCCAACACAGAGTTATTTTTTTATGTGTTGACATCAGTGCAAGTCAGTCTTGAATTCCCTCACTACGGAGGATGGTTTAAGCTCTTGTTTTGCTTGAAAGGCACTATTGAGTCAAAATATATTACAATAAAATGGTTCGTAAGATCTCTAGTCATCTTATCTACTGGAAAGATGCATGTAACTCTGCGTGAAATCGAGGCGGGCTGAGAAAGACTCCCAGTGCAGTCTTCCTTCGCCACTGCTGAAAAGCCCACCTTCGAACCTCTGTATATATTGCATCGATCCTTGTGCTGAAAAAAACTCTCTCTGATTCCCACTTCGTATTTTTAAATTAGATTTTCCCACAAGATTCCTCATTCTGTTCCTCAAGGGGTGAAAACCAATTGGATTAGGGACCTGGAATCCTTATAGTCTTGTGAAAAGTAAATCGGGTTCATGTAGTCCCAGTGTACAGAGGGGGAGGTGAAAGAGGTGGTTCCCCACTTTTAAACATACAGGAACCCACAGGCAAAAGACCTAAAAGCCTCATACAGATTCTGAGAGCTTCTTATGAACTGAGTCCAACATCTGGATTTGCAGATAAATAAACCCCCAATCCATATTTAAGCTATAAAACTAAGCGGTGGGTAAAGCCGTAAAATACTGATCTTTTTGCCTTATTTTAATTTTTTGATGTGGGGCCCCCCTGTAACCCTTGAGTAAAAAAATTAGACCCAGGTATTTCACCTACTCAACAAAATGCAGTGGGTTTGCCCAAAATTTGGGGAATTTTCCTCGTTTGTAGAAATGTATAGCCGGGTTTTGTTTGAAGAAATTTGACCCCATGAGTTGCCCACGTACAACCTGATTTACTGCAGCTATGGCCTTGCACATCCTGAAAGCTTCCCCCCAAGCGTACAGTGAAAGTATCACTGAGCCGTGAACGGCGGTTTTTAAATTTCGGCGACCTGTGTCGCGAGGGACTCCAGGGTGACAGACGGGGTAGTGGAGACCCTGAAATTCGGCGGTGTTTGCAGGCCAGGAGTCATCAGCTTTAAAGGCTAGTTCCTAAAGGGATTCTGAAGCTAGGATGCTGAACATCGATCGCAGGTATCGGGAGGTAGGTGTGTGTTGGACGGGCGAGGGTGGGTGTATGGTCTGAGTTCTCCGAGGGGGTCGTCCGCTGGGACGTCTGAAGAGGGCGCTAATGGTTTCGTGGGGAGGGCGCCACTGCTGCGGGTTTGCTTCCTTGGGGGTTTTGTAAGTGTTG
The DNA here is from genome assembly GCF_015228065.2 of Penaeus monodon. Classification (NCBI taxonomy): domain Eukaryota; kingdom Metazoa; phylum Arthropoda; class Malacostraca; order Decapoda; family Penaeidae; genus Penaeus; species Penaeus monodon. The sequence continues at coordinate 50,285 of NW_023662672.1, read as the reverse complement.
TACTGGGGGTTGTTGGGTCACGAGGGATTGATGATATCTAAAATTATCTGCCGCGTCAACAGTAAGGTCATTACGGCCAAACCTTTTTAAATAAAATATTAAAATTTTTAAAACTTTAAAAATCTATGAATAAATATCTTACAAAAAAAAATAAAAAATTAAAATCAAAGCTAAAATTTTTTGCTTAAGTATAAAATTTTGCATAAAATTACAAAATTAAATTTTTATTTAAAAATTAGTCTCCCTAAGGAAAACAAATAAGACCCTCATGAAAATCCTCCCCAATACATTTTTCAGTGTATATGGGGGGAAAAGTACATAGCCCCTTTGGTCGATAATGTTGCACATCTTTCCACTACATGTCGATCGTGAAGGTCGGCCCCTTTCAAAAAAGGCTTGATTTTCCCATCATGGGCCCGAGTCAGTAGTCTTGTGTGCCCGTTTCTTGTTTTGTTAATGAAATTTTCCCCCTTTTTCGGTTAGGGTGGATGCTAGTCCCCCAAATCCCAAGGTATTCTAATCTTCGCATTTTGTTTTGGGGGGTAGCCCCCCTTTTTTTCCTTCCATTTATCGCGAAGACAACCCCTTTAGCGGGTTTTTCAGGTCGGTGTGTGGGAGAGGAAAACGAGCATCAAAAGGGGCTGAGCAGAGCTCCCTTGGCCTTTGATAAACTCACTCATTCCCACTGATACCAACATGGCTGGCCCCCAACACGAGTTATCTTTTTACGTGTTGCCTCAGTGCAAACCATCTTGACCTCCCTTAACTGGATTGATGATTTTAACCCTTTGTTGCTTGAAAGGCACTACGAGAGTCACAATTTCCAATAAAATGGTTCATAAGACTCTAGTCATCTTAACGCTGCAAGGAGGCATGTAACTCTGCAGAAAAGACGAGGCGCAAGAAAGACCCCAGAGCAGTTTCCTTTGCTCCTGCTGCAAAGCCCACACCATTTCAGTTTTCGAACCATCTTATAATTCCTCTGACCTTGGTACTTAAAATATGCTGAGAAATTTTCTCGACTTCGCTTCGGATCTCTCCCCTTTCCCCCAATTCCGACCAAAATCGGCTCGACCTGATTACCCAAAGGGGGGAATTTGGGGGAATTTCCAACAGCCAAAAAACCTTAGGGACCAAATTAAGATTTTCCCAAGATTCCTCATTCTCCTACATAGGGTCGGCCATCCTCAAGGGATTTGGGGAAAACAATCGGGATGTGGAGACCCCGGAACCTTTTGAGTTTCGGTAGTAAATCAGGTTCATGTTCCCGGTGTAATGAAAGAGGTGGTTTCCACCTCAGCATACGGGGACTCCACAGGTGAAGACCTGAAACCCCAGTACAGATTCTGGACCTTCATTATAAACCCGATCCAAATCCGGAAACAGTGGAGTTGCAGATGAATAAGCTTCACACCCATAGTCAAGTTTACTAGAATAAGGCTGGGAAAAGCCGTAGAAGCGTTGTGCGGTCTGCACCCCAAGATAAATGTGAAAGAACCCGAAAAGTGTTTTTGTAGCCTTCACTTTTAACTGTTGATGTGAGGCCCCCATGTGATTTTGAGTAAAAAAATTAGCCCCAAGTACTTCACCTTTGGAAAAAATTTGCGGGGGGTTTGCTCCTAAATAGAGGGAAGGATGGAACTTTCCTCGTTTTGGGAAATGTAAGCCATGACTTGTTTGGAGAAAATTTGAACCCCATGATAGGGCCCCACTGTACAACTGTTTTATTGCAGTCTGCATGGCCCTTGACATCCTGTAAGCTTCCTCCTGAGCATACAGTGTAAAGCCCACCCACATACAGTTACATGAGACAGCATTTGGGAAAAATTTTTTACAATGTCTTTTATAGCAATGGAAAAAACGGGTCAACTTAAGACATCCCTTGTGGGCCCCTTTCCGCTATCTTCCCGGTTAGAGAAACTTTTTCCTACCCGAATTTAAAAATTTCCCGTCAGCAAGGAAGTTTGTAGAAAGTGGGTAATGCTCCTCAAACCCAAATGTATACGCTTCATGAGTATGCCATGCTTCCAAGTGTATCGTAACCCTTTTTAAAGGTCAAAAAAGACGCTATCAGTGACGTGCTGGGCGAAGGAATTCCATATAGCATTTTTCCATCCTCCAAGTGCATCTGGGGTTTGTCTTAATTTTCTAAGTCATATTGATATGGGGTCAACATGTTTTTTTTCCCCGCAGCCATGTCAACTGAAGTTGACCATTTTCTCCATCAGCTTGCAATGCAGCGGGTGGGGAAAAATTTGGTCTGTTTTTTCCTGGGGGGGAAGCATCTTTGCGGGGTTTAGGAAAGGAAGATTATAGTTCTCTCCATGTAAAATGGCACGTGCCCTCTCTATAGACCTATTAAATAGGTCAAAAGGGAAAACTTCTGGGGCCTCTGGTAAGTGAGATATCATTTGGTATGGAATACCGCCTTTCCTGGGGCGTCTTACGGCAGAGCTGCAAAGCAGAGTCCATCTCCTTGCGAAAAAAAAGGCAAGTTGTAGGGAAGTTCTGCTGTATCCTACTGAAGAACAACAAAGGGTGTTGTTCGTTTAGCACGAAGTGGAGAAAAAAGCACTGTAAAATGCTCAAAAGGAGATCCTGCCCGGATTTGCTAGCTCATTAGCAACACTTTTTTGTCTGTGATGATTATGCCATCTATTTCAGAGCAGGTGTGATATGGATGTCTCTTTTCCCCAATCTTACGCACCTTTTCCCACACCCCGCTAAAAGGGGTCCCAAGGTTTAAACGAGGGAAAATACTGCTCCACGAGTCCGTCTAGCCCCTTTGCACGCGCCTGGCCTTGGTCGGGGGCTTTTTTTAAAGATCAAGGTTACAATGCTGGGGGGTCTTTCAACGCCTTCATGCAGCTTTCCTTGCTCTGACAGCTTGTTGGATTCATCGACCCCCATGGTACTGGGGGTCCGTACTGTCCGCTATTTTGGGAATGGGTGTTCTGCTGCAAGGGGAATTTGTGATGTGAAGTGATTAACAGATCTTTAACACACTGGATTCATTTTCGATCCCTTTCAATACTGCAGTTGATCTAAAAAGATTCCCTCTGCTGTTTAAGTCGCCATCTCGCACTCCCTTACTGGAATACCCTTCACCTCCCCCCAAAATTTTGGAATGGTGCTTCCTTTTGTCTTTCCCGACCTGCCAAGTGGTTCAACTGTGAACCAGGTGACCTATTGGTAGGTCATATTGGGAATGTCCCCCGTTTGAATTTTGGAAAAAGGTGGGAGTGTCAGGTTCAGTAAAAATGATCTACTTTAAGAACAAGGACTCCAGGGCCCTTTCTGAGGGGCACAAAAATGTCTCCCCCGAGGGATGCCCACCATTTTAAATCTCCCCAAAATTTTGAAAGGATGGGCAACTGCCAAATAGATTTTTAAACATTATGTTGAAATGTGGGGAAGGTAATGGATGAAAAAGGTAAAGGGCGTGTCAAGGGGCCTTTTTCAAAGCCCTTTACCTGCAGTTGTCTGCAGGTGGTGGCCTGGAAGGGAAATCATGACGTATCTTATGCTACTCCTCCATGAGGCCATTATCAAAGGTCCCATAAAGGGCATGAACTTGAAAAACCTCTCAGGGAAATGGGACATTTTTTCCTTTGGGCAAAACTTTGTAGGGATACACAAAATGGATTAATGAAGCTATCAGATTTTCAGTTCTTCAATTTTTCTGATTCCCCCACAGTTTCCATGAATTAGGGTACCGTTTTTTTATATTTCTTCATAAGGGGTTTGGGAGCACCCGTGGTCAAGGGTTTGCCCACATTTTAGGCTGTCCCTTTCCCGGATCTGGAGTACCTTTTTTAAAGGTTGTTTACCTGTTTTAACAGTTCCACAGGTTTCCCTTGGATGGGCCCAGGTTTCTTTGCTTGGGCAAAGAAGACCCCGAGCCTTTGCTTCAAGGGCATTCTTTTTAGCCGGGGCCCCGTAGATGTTGTGCAGCTGGAGTCTTTTTGGGCAGGTTCAGGGTTCCTTTGCCGGCAAACGACGGCCGAGCCTTTTTCTTCGGGGGATTCTGCCTAGCGGGGGAACAATTCACCAGAGGGGAGGTAGCAATTTGGGGCTGAGGTTAAAAAAAGTGGTAGAGTGTGTGTTGTAGAACATTGGAGGGCAAGGGCTGGTGGGGAAAGGGGGATGGGCTAGAACCAAAGCAAAGGACCACCCGGCTGTGCAAAAAGCACACGGGCAGTCGCTTTGCCTTGGGGAAATAACTTTTTTCCTTTTCCTTTTTACCCAAAACTTGCTTTTTTAAATTTTTTCCTTTTACTTGCTTGGCCGGACAGTTGTCATTCCTTGATGACCCTTTTTACACACTTACACATACTCTTGGTTGTCCTTTTCTTTTAAAAAGGGGAAAAGTGGGTCCATGCCCATAACCTTTGGCAGTGAAAACCGCATGGGTTTGGGGGCATATGGGTTTACCCCGAGGTGGGACCATGCTAATTAACCCATTCTGGAAGGACTAATGTGTTAAAATTTGAAGAGCTGGGGTCGACGTTCCCAAACCCTTAAATTTTTTCTTAAAAAAATTTTACTGCCCCCTACATTAAAAATTCTCTTTTTTCCTCAAAAGTTTCTCCTCAGAATACCTCTCAGGTCTCGGGAAAAAACAAATTTCCCTTTTCACTGATTTAGGGTTTTTTGGGGAAATGAAAATGAGCCCCGGAATGTCCTATCGCACGCAACGGGCACTCTCGTCTGGTGCGAAACCTCAACTTCAGGTACCTCTCGCTGTGGGGTGATGCGAATTTTTTCACGTTTACATACTAATATTTTTCCCATGTATTCGAAATTCAAAATCCATGATTGATACACCACAAAGGGCTTCACTACTGGTTTCTTACTATATGAAATGCTTTCTATTACCAGGTAAGGTTTTCCTTTGTGGAGAGAGGACTTTCCCCTTTTACCTGGTTTGGGAGCCCGGGAACCATTACGATTCCCATTCTTTCCCTTTTGGGAATGGAAAGGTTGCAGAGTGACAACAGTGATGTTTTCCGAGGGAATGGGAGGGATTGTGTAGGTCATCAGGGAGGAGCTAGACTTTGTAAATTTTTAGTACTCAACAAAATTTGAATTCTTCATTTCCTCACCCCCCCCCCACCATGGAGTCCAACCGGGGGAAACTATAGTTGGGGCTCAAAACTCCCAAAGCCAAGGGGGAATGAGGAAAAAAATACGCAGCCACTATTACTATGATGGGAGTCGCGGGACCTATGCGCTACCGCTGAAAAAGTGCCCGCTTGACCCTAGCCATATTTTTACCCGCCGATTGACTTGCCGGGCACCCGTCAACCCAGAATAAAAGGGCCAAAGAGGGGTGTTGCTAGCTGCAGGGGGCAGCGGCAGCATCGCTCAACCTCCAGGACTCCCGTAAACGGGGTGCCACGCACGGGAAAAAACACGTGGGAGAGTTCCCCTGGTCCATGATGGAATGAACCAGGGTGGGGAACCAAACCCCTCTTTAGGGCCCTTTGGGGGACCCGGAAGCCTTTTTTTTTCTCCCCCATGGGACCCCCCCAGATGGGTAGCCTCTGGTCCGGCCACCAGACACTGGGACCCAAGCCCCCCACCGCGCAAAGGGGGCTTCCTTGGGGGGGGGTCACTGATGGGGGGGGAGAAGGAGGTCAGGTGAGAGATTTTTTATGAGTATCAATATTCTATTCCACTGCAGGAACCCTTTTGGAAGGAAGCAAAAGGTGCAGTAAGCAGTGATTTAGGGGGGCTGAGAGATCATGGCTACTAGACTCTGAACTCCGGGGTCACCATGTAGGTTTTGGTAAACGCTACCGTTAGCAAATTGGGTCTTTTATTTGTGGAGTTACACACAGCTCAAATGGCCCCCCGCAATATTTACCTCCAGGTCAGGTTCGAAGAGCTCCACGGGAATTGGCAGGGGGCCCAAACGCCAAAGTTAAAAGGCTGCTCTACCGTGTGGGGAGTTGTCGCGAGGGCCCCACAAAATACTTATATATTTTGGTATTTGGGGGAGGGGCTTTCAGGACCCTTTGGTTCCAAGATTTTTCAGTGGTGGTTAAGAGACTTAGCTTCGTGCTTCGCATTGAAGGTGAACTGGATCCATCTTCGAGCTCGGACGTGGGCAGCCTTTCTTCCCGCAGCGGAGGTGTGTTGGGGGGTTCGTGCCCGCCCTTTAAAGGGTGTTGCAAGTTGCCCAAACTTTTTTTGGGGCTGGTCTGGCAGACTTTTCATGACTGCCACTTAGAAAAATTTGCATAGGAAACGAATAGGCAGGTAGGGGACTGAGGGGCAGTCACCCCCCTCTTTAAAATCAAAAGGGTTCAAGTGACAGTTGCCAATCCTGAACAATTGACCCCATTCCTTTTGACCAAATGCAAAGGAAACTAAAAGACCAAGACTTTACAAACCGCCCCCTCTCCTGAAACGAAAGCTAATGCACGGTCGTGGCTAAAAAGATCGACAGGACGATCCTCCCACGACTGTGTGAGTCTATCAGTCAGAAGTACCCGCCAAGAACGGTGTCACTTCTTGGATGATTATAACCTTCCCGAGTAACAAATCGTCAAGATTCGTGTCTCTGCCCAGGGAAGCCCAGAAACTTCTGTCACGGGGGTCATGATGTTTAATACATCGGGAGTAGGTGTGGGGTTGAGCCAGAATGCTTTATTCAGATTGAACAATGCTTAAAATGCTACCAATACGACCACAACAAACACATGCACACACCCACAGAGATGCTCTCATTGCGGTGGCGAAGGTCTCTTCTTCGCCAAATGCAAAGAGAGCATCAAATGCTGCAACTGCGAGGGGTCGCACGTTGCAGTTAGCGGATCCTGCCCCATACGAAAAGAAACACTCAAAGCAAAATGGAATCAGATTAGGGAAAACAAAAACACAGCTTCTTCTTATGCTACAACAGCCGCTACACAACTTACTCAAACTAGCACACCCAGACGACCTGCATCTAACTCCAGGACAACTCTGCCTCCACCTCCCCAATTCAACAACACTTTTACTCCTAACACAATCCCGAAAACACTAGCCATCTTACCACGTAGCTTTTCCGCAGCAAAATACAACGCCAAGAAATTCGAAAACATTGTCCCCTATCATGCTACAAAAAAAAAACGATTTCCCAAGCATTGTTATCCCAGAGGAGATCATCGAAGACGACAATCTATACATTCCTGAGTATGCCACAAACACCAGAAACCACAGAAAACTGAGGTGACAAACTGACCACACCCTCTTTGTCCACACAAAGACAACCTCGTTTTGCAACCAGCACCAAAACCCGAAATAAAAAAAAAAAACTGTACAAGCACTTAACACTACAAAAAACACCGAACACAAACGAAAAACAGACCTAACCACCTAAAGCAAGCACGCCAAAAAAGACAAAAAGGATCTCCCAGTCCCGCAGCCTCGTCGTCATCGTAGGGATGACACTATCCTTGACGACGAGAGTAGCGGCTCCGAGATCGACGCAAGGCCGTTCCCAAAGCCGAGAAGAGCTCCCTCCCCCCTTGGAGGGAGCCGTTGCCGTGCTCCTTCTAGGGGCGCTTGGGACAGCGGGGGAGTATTGGGAATTTGGGTCCGTCGATTAACAGGACTTCGCCCTGCGTCCTGTTCGCAGGACTCTTTCCCTGACCTTGGGGAACCGCTGATCGAGGCCGATCACGGAACCGCTACCGGATCAGGTGACGCCAGCAGGTAAACCCGGGTTAAAATGGGTCTACCCGAGTGACATGCTACCGTCATTCAGGAAAATGTAGGTCATTTTCGATCCGAAACTTTTTTTATACTTTCTATAACAAGAACGTCCGGATGTGGTCCTACTGAATTCTATATCCATCACAATGGCTACAGAATTCGGCACTATGGTTACACTTCCAGGCAGTCAGGGGACGGATTGCAAATGGGTTCCTGTATTCTCATAAAATCCACGTCATGCATGAGTTTCTCACCCTCCATTCACCCACCTAACTTCATGGCAGTCAGGTTATTCACCCCACAGGCCCCATTATCCTTTCCACTGCCTATTAAAACCTAGGACTGATTTACCTCTTGCAAATTTCAAAAAATTATTTAATTGTACAAACCTTCCAGTCTTCTTTGCTGGAGATATCAACACTGCCCACACGAAAACTACACCACAGCACTACCAATGCTCATGGTAGGCAGCTCATTCTATCTTTGAAACCAAAGACCCCACTACATAGGACCCGACTTCCACCTCATACACAAAAGAGGAAAGGGCCGTCCTGATCTCGTTTTCGGAACACACCGGTCCGAGCGTTGGTTCAGACCACTTACCCATCATAATAAAAATTTCCACATCCCCAAATACTAAACAAAGAAAGACGATCTTTCCGGTATAAACAAGCAGACTGGGGAGTCGTTAAATCTAAATTAAATGATCATAACTTTGAATTTAATCATAAAGGTTTGATTGCCAAACAATAGATGGCTTAGAATTACATCTTCGCCTGCATCGCCTCAACTATGCTGAGCACCATCCCCAGGTCTCAGTATAAAACACCCCAAATCATTTAACCATCTGAAAGGACAAAACGTCTCCTGACTGTTTTTCGAAATCGTTTTACTCATAATCAAAACAAATTAAACCATGTTCGATGGGATTTTCTATTCTAAGAAGAACGTTATCGATATCTTGATAACGACCGACAAAAATTTGGGTAAGAATTTAGGTAAAAAAGTAGAATGCAACATAGTTTGCAGTCCATGGGAATTTTGGCAAAAATTAAACAACTAAAGGTAGTAACTCTCCCCCTTCTCCCACCTCATTCAAAATAAACGTAAAAGTCTCAGATCCCGTGGATGTTATTAAATTTTTGAAGAACACTAGGCCCAATTTTTCTACCCTCCCCCTCCTCATCCCCTGTTCACTCACAGAATTCAAGAAATTTGAATCGGAGTCAAGAGAACGGGGTAGAAACAAACCCAAGGGCCAATTATCCGACTGGATAGGCTGGACGGCACTGCGAACTCATAGTCCCCATCTCGTGTGAGGAAGTAAAAGAAAAAATAAAGAAGTTTACTCGTAAGGCTCCAGGCTCCTCACAGATCGGACGCGACGCTCTTATTCGCCTTCCTGACAACCTTATACAAGCTTTGACTCACCTTTACAACGCCTCTCTCGCTTCCGGCTATTTTTCTCTCTCCCTTTAAGACTACTTTAGTGGCCCTCATCCCTAAGCCACAAAAACACCTGACTGACCCCAAGAGTTATTGCCCTGTTAGTCTACTCGAGACATTAGAATTTCGAAAAAAAATCATAAACACTCGACTAAGGTGGTATCTCGAAGACCATAACCTTCTCTCCCACAAACAATTCGGCTTTCACTCACATCGTTCGACGCAAGACGCACTCAACATCATCACAAATTACATAAACAACAACAAAGACCGACGACTAAAGATTGTTCTTGTCACCAAACATGTTGAGCGGTCTGGCATGCTTCCGGAAGCTGTGCACAAAATTTTGTTTTCACCTTTAATTAAAAATTAAGGTTTAAAATTTTAAAAATTTCTAAACAAATTTTCAGGCAACATTTCAATGGCACGCTGGAGTACCTCAGGCAGCATACTCAGCCCAACATTTTAACACTATACACAAACGATCCCCACACTCACTCATATCCCTATGCTGACGACTGTACGCACTTAGCTCGACACAATGCACTTTCAGGTGTCGTTCAGCGCATTAATGACGAACTCGACACCATCTCGATATGGGAGCATAAATGGCAAATCAAGACTAATGCGACAAAAACAAAAGTTCTCTTTATAAAATCACGAAAACTTCCTCCTTACGACAACATTTACCTCAACACCTTCGACAGACTACAAGCACCTCTCCAAATCAAATCCTCTTGTACCATCCCGGGTTTGTTGGTTTGATACCCACTTTCGATTTCATTACATATTGATTCAAAGGCCGCCTTTGGCAAGAAAACCTTAAAATTCGCTTTATCGATTTAAAAGTGCGGCCGCAGCACGAAGCTGCATCTATACAAAACACTAATCAAACCTCTCCTCACATAAACACCACTTGCACTGACACAAAACAGCATACACTAACAAGCGCAAACTCCAGCTTGTTCAGAATAAAGCACTCAGATGGATCTATATGGTAAGTTGGGATCAATTTATTTCAACATCTAAACTCCACGAGGAAACTTCTCTGCTTTCTCTGAACATCGAGTGGCGTAGGTTGGTCTGTAAACAGACCGACACACTCCGTGCTTGGCATACCGACTGGCTGGATAGACTGACACCATCTTTCTTCCGGCTGGAGATCGGGATTAGGCCATGATCTATTTTCTTTGGCATGGGACGAAGAAGTGGATGCAGTTTTTTAGGCCACATCCTTTGAAGCCACCTCCTACTCCTTCATTTTCGTTTTTCCCTTTCCCCTATCCCTTTTGTTTGTTTTCTCGTTCTGTTCCTTTTTAACATAGTTTTTCTTTTGGTTTGTTGTGTTTTTAATTTCTTAAATAAATAGTTAACCTCCCCTCACGTCCCCGTTTTTAAATAACTTCACCTCGGTACCTGACGGTTTCTGACTGTCATACCCTGACCCCCGCTTCCTCATTATCCTTGCCATAGCGTGGACCAACATCCTTTTTCCTTCCCCACCATTCCACTGGTTTCGGTTTCCGGCACGTGACACTTGCTGCTAGTACTCGTGCCAGGACCTAAATCCTTTCTCGTAAGGATTTATGCAGCCAAAAAAAAAAAGCGTCACGGCTAGTGGTGTTAATCCAACCGTGACGTGGCCGCCAAGGCCGCGCGTCTCCGTAAGCCTTGCTGCCGACGAAGGGGAACCTTCTGTTGACACAGGCGGGAATGGCCGGCCCCTGATTAGCGACCACCTCCGTGTTTCAACCTGCTTCAACAGCACAGGTTAGCCGAGGGATAACCCTGGAGCCATAGTAGAGGAGACCGTGCCCAGAGCACACCCCAGATGGCGCCTAAACTGTTAACTTTTATCCCATCCTCCCCGGTTAGGCGAGAATCCTGCTGCTGTTCGCAGTAGCGGGGTACCGGGCCGCGCGCCCTGACCCACTTCCCACGAGAACGCCGCGAGCGCGCGACCTCCAGTGCCCGGGCACGCGCTCAAAGGGCGTAGGGGACTAGTACCTTACGCACCGAGAGTTGGCCGCCGCCATCGATTTCGCAGACTCGTGTGGCGAGGGGAAGCAAGTGCGCCCGAGGACACACGCACCGACACAAAGGATTCAAAATAGCACCAGGCCACCCTAACCTTTTCCTCCTTTCAAAGACCCCCTACAACTATTACCCCAAACTTTACCCTGCGTGCTGGGTTAAGCCCTGGCTCCATTTTCTTCTATTAAAATTCATTTTCCTTCCCCCCCCATCCTTCCCCTATCCTCATTCTTCCTTTCCCACTCTTTTTTCCAAACTTTGTCTTTGTATGTGTCACACTGGACATCGAGCAGCAGACCGGAAGGACACTCCTCTCTTCTCTCCCTGCGGTGAATTGGACAAACGCGACTGATATGGAGCGAAGAGGAATGTACCGGCCAAAGGTACTCGAGGCTTTTGAATGGGCGGATTAAAGAGATGTACCGCACCCGGCCCACAGTAATTTCGGCCCTTTGCTATTACGCGTTATCGGGGGTTTCGCGTCCCCCTTGTTTGCTGCCGCGATGCTAATTGCTTGCATTTAGCTTCAGCCCTCTAGTCTATTCTTCCTATACGAATTTTTTGGGATTAGGATAAATGTGCACACCGTCTGGTGAACTGATCCCATCTTCGGGCGCGTGCTCGGACGTGGGCAGACCTTTACCTCCCGCAGGGGGGGGTGTGTCTTGGGGGCCTTTTGAGTGCCTGCCTTACGGTGTGCATAGAGTTGCCATTCTATTCCTAGAGACTGGTCTGGCAGACCAAACCCGATGACTGCCACTCTTTGCTGTTTCGCATAAGAATGATAGGCAGGTAGGAGCCCCTCAGTTTGTCAGGCCCCCAGCCTGGTTTCGTCTAAATAGCTGCTGCTAGACAGAAACACTAACTTCCCATCCCACCATAGGAACTGCCTGGAAAATTAGCTTCTCTCCCTCACTGTGGTGAAATAGCCTTTGGGTGGCTGTTTCAGAGGGATGAAAGAACTTACTTGAACAGGTGCAGGACCCCTCTTCTCTCACTGAGGTGAAACAGCCTTTGGATGGCTGTTTAAGAGAGAAGAGGGGTTTTATTTTTTAAAGGTACAGGTCCTCTTTCTCCCTCGGTGAAACAACCTTTGGGGGTTGTTTCAGAGGGATGAGAGGAACTGCCCGGGAAAAAAATGCAAGAGCCCCCTTCCCCCCATTGAGGGGAAACAGCCTTTTGGGGGATGTTTCAGAGGGAAGAGGGATTCACTTTTAAAAGGGACAGGTCCTCGCCTCCCACACTGAAGTGAAACAACCTTTGGGTGGTTGTTTCAGAGGGATGAGAGGAACTGCCTGCAAAATGTGTAAGAGCCCCCTCCCTCACTGAGGTGAAACAGCCATTGGGTGGCTGTTTTCAGAGGAAAAGAAATTCACTTTGAAAAGGTAAAGGACCTCTACTCCCCCACTGAGGTGAAACAACCTTTTGGGGGGTTGTCTCCAGAGGGATGAAAGAAACCGCCTGGAAAAGTGCAAGAGCTTCTTTCCCTCACTGAGGTGAAGCAACCTTTGGGTGGCTGCTTCAGAGGGATGAGCAAAGGGTTCCAAACAATGATGTCCTGCAGGTGGAAGGCATCCCCTTTGGTCTCTCCCCAGGGGTTCACACCTACCCACGGGGTTTTTCCGTGCGTGGCATCCTTGTGCACTGTACAGACAGGAGTCCTGGAGTTTGAGTGATGCCGTAATGAGTACCCCTGCAGCTAGCAACACGCCTCTTTGTTTTCCCCTATTCCCGCATGACAGGCAATCTGTTCAGGCCTAGACAGGTCAATCGGCTGGTCTCCTTGGGAGGCTAGGGTCAGCAGTCATGCTGCCGTTGGTAACTCACACTGGTCCCTGAGTGCTGTTACAATGGCTATTTGGGTGTGTATTCCACTTATCACCCCTGTAGCTGTTAGACACTGGCTCTAACACTAGCTTCCCCTTGTTGGACTCCATGGAGGGTGGAGGCGTGAGTGGATGAAGCACTGTCCAAATACAGGAAAAAAAAAACTGAAAAAAAAAACACAGACAGATGCCATGTTGACAACTCGTGCAAGTCCCAGACCACAGCAGCACCCTGAAGCATACGTGCCTCTGGGTTGCAAAAAAAACCCGAGCACAGGGTGACTCTGTCACACCTGCTGCCAAGAATGACAAGATAGAAAACCATCTAAAAATATGGTCTGTCCATCAGATTTTCCAACAAAGGACTCTCGTGCGGACCCTCCCCAAACCCGGAAGGGCTCTGAGTACCCCTCAGACGACCCCCTGACTGAGTTAAGAGCATAAGCTGAAAACCCCCGAATCAGCTGCTGCCCCACGAGCAAGCCCCAAAGCCGAAAGGGCAGGTTTGAAGCGTCCGAGCCGAAGACACACTCTGAGGGAGAGTCTGGACCCACAAGGCGCTTCTCCCAATTCAAAGTGCCAGTCAAACGCAAAGGCTTCGACAATGCCTACCAAATGGTCAGGGCATAGGAGAGCCAACGCAAAATCCGGCTGTCAATCCGGGTTGCAAGAGATCAGGGCATGATCATCATGCCCAAAGATCAAGCTATTCTTAGTTTCCTGCAGGAAACGATGGAGTTAAAAGATGGGAGGAAAGTGAGCCTCTCACCACTGTTACTTGGCTTCTCAGTATTGTATGATGTGGAAGTGATTACATCACACCCACAGGTCATGGAGGTTTCTTGATTGTCGAGAGGGAAGATTCCAACCAGCCAAGTCCTCAGAACCTCAGAACGTATGTGCCTGATCCCTTCGGTTGTTCAAGTGCCCAAAAATAGGACATCACCAGGTTAGCTGCACAGCCAAGCCTAAATGTGGTTCTTGTAGCAAGGCACACAACACTGAGGTGTGCCTCAAGGCATACAAAGAGGAACACAACAGCCAAATGTCCCAATTGTGCCAAGAGGCACTACACCTGGAACCTGGCTTGCTCTATCAGGAAAGAGGCAGCCCTCAAGCAACAAGAGGTTGGTTGCTAACTGACTGCTGTAGTCACAGCAGTAGCAACAACTTTGGGAAGGACGAGTGAAGAGGCCGAGAAGGCAGTCACGGTCGCCATGACGGCAATGACCAAGACTGTCGCAGTCCTGAAGGGAAGGAAGCTGGAGAGAGCCAAACCAGCCCCACCCTCACCCTCACCCCAGACGAGACTCCCCTCCCCACTCCAACCCAGGCCATGCCCTCACAGGCAGAGCCAAACCAGGCTGAATCTGTGCAGCCAGAGCCAGAACACGAGGACCTTGTTCAGGCAAGGCCAGCAAAGAAAAATGCACAGAAACAGCCTGAACAGAGAAAAGCCAAGGTACACAAAGTCAGAGCTACCAAAGGCTCTCCACCCCCCAGTGGACCCAGGGATAGCCTGACAGCAGAAGACCCCTCAAGCAACGAGGACACCAGTCAATCCGAATACGACGATGTCTCTGATGTAACTATCATCTAGTAACATCATGGCACACAATGTAAGCATTCTGCAGTGGAACTTCAATGGCTTCTCCGCAAGGAGCATCGACATTGTCATGCTCCAGGAGACATTGACAGTGGGACCTGTTTGCTTCTCCAGGTATCATGTCTTCATGCTGCCACACATTGATGGTACGAGAGGCTTGATCACCCTTGTCAGAGCAACAATCCCCTGCTCCACAATAGCCGATGCACCGCACTGTGGAGACGGGGGGCCCCTGAAATTGTACAATGTGTACAGCTGGCCACACTGTAGGACCTTAGACATCAGCCAGGTCTGTGCTTCTGCAGCACATGACCGAGTGATCATAGGGGGAGACTTCAACGCACACCACCCCATCCTGGCTCCCTGTTGGGGACCGGATGCGGCTGGCTATCACATAGCCAACGTGCTTGAGACATTGTCAGAGGAGGGGTCCTAGACCTCATCCTGGCCACTGCAACTCTGGTGGAGAGGATTGGCTGGTGTGTCGATGAGACTGTCACAAGTGACCATTATGGCACTATAACTACCCTCATGGATAGTGGCCCAGCCGAAATGCCACAACTGAATCCAAGATGGAAAACAGACAAGGCCAATTGGCAGGCGTTTCAGAACGCCTTGGCCCACTGTCTGAGAAGCAATGAACCTCCACAAAGTGAAAATGTGGAAGTTCTTGAATCCAGACTTGTAAATGCCATTGATCAAGCAGCCTCAAAACTCGGCTTGGGTCCAGGATTCACAAAGACGCATAGTACTTTAATGACGAGATTAGGGAGGTCAACCACAGAGTAAACATGTGCCGAAAACAGTTCCGAAGGCCTAGCCCCCTAAGAGAGGCTGTCAGGGATGCCAAGGGAACTACCAACAGAGTCAGGCATGAAAAGTGGCTGGAATGGTGTGAGTCCTTCGACCACCATACCACCCTCTCAGAGCTATGGCAACAGGTCAAGCGAGCTACCAGCCGCTCGGCCCCGAGAAGCACGCACCATAACCCCCAGTCAGAGGCGAACAGACTGGCGCACGAGTTCTCTGCGAGAACAAGTAGCAACAGCCTGCCAACTGAACTGAGGGCAAGACAAGAAGGCCTACAACCAGACAGACTTGCTCATATCAGAGAAAGGGCAGCCGAACCCGATAACTCAGACGTTATCTTTTCTCTGAGGGAACTAAGAAATGCCTATAAAGCCAGTTGTAACATAGCCCCGGGCTCTGATGTGATCTCATACCCCATCATGTCCCACCTGGGACTAGTAGGTGAGCTTGCATTCCTGCAACTCATCAACAAGTCCTGGGAAACATCCACTCTACCCCAGAGTTGGAAGAGTGCTACCATAGTTCCCATCCCTAACCAAAGGAACCAGGAAAGTACCACCCCATCTCTCTCCTCAGCTGTCTGGCCAAAACGGCCGAGAGGATGGTGCTAAACCGGCTCCAATGGAAAACGGGATCCCCACATGAACACCTCCACGGGTTCACCAGGGGCATGAGCACAGCGCACAGCATAGCCACACTCTTGAGCATGGGCACATCTGTGGTAGTATTCCTTGACCTGCAGAAGGCTTTTGAATTGGCAAGTCCTCTTGCCATTCAGGAGAGCCTGATCCAGAAGGGAATCAGAGGTAAGCTCTTGGCTTAGATAGGTGACTACTTTAGGAACAGAACAGCCAGAGTCAAATTCCAAGGTCACCTATTACAGCACATGCCACTAGATAATGGACTACAGGGTGGGTTCTCAGCCCAGCCCTTTTTAACACATTAATGTCCTGTATCCTCAACATAAACCTCCCAGTGGGGTGCAAGATCATCTCCTATGCAGACGATCTTGCTATTATCTCCACTGGACCATACTGCCTAAACAAAGCCCAGCGTTGTCTGGATCTCGTGTCTGAGTAGTGTTGTAGGACAGGACTAAAGATCTCTGCATCCAAACCCAAAGCCATGGCTCTGAGACAAAAAGTTCAAGGCACAATTATGAAAATCCAGGGAATGGACTTGGAGTGGGTTCAGGTCTACCTCTACCTTGGGGTAAGGATAGACCAGACCCTCTCCTTCCAGAAGGAGGTCCAGTACCTGGTTGACCGAACCAAATCAAGACTATCTGTCATGAGAGTAATGAGTGGGAGAGGCATAGGAGCCAGACCATACATATGTTTATATATATGTATGCATGTATATTTATGTATACACAGAGACACTTACATGTGGCTGGGAACCCAGTTTATGATTATTCTTATACCCTGAGCAAGAATCCTCTGCCATTGTGAGGATAGTAGTCAGAAGGTAGATGTTGTCATTGGGTGAGCGCTGCTGAAGACAGTCGATGGCTCCTCTGGAGTCTATGTATGACCACATGTCCTTCCCTCACGGTCGCGTGGCCTAGGATTCCCATGATAGCAACTGCCTCTGCCTGTAGCAAAGAGGCACCACCTGCGCAGAACATGATTAGAAAATGAGAATCCACCTTGCAATTTCAAGAATAAAAGTGATGAATAAGTAGTTTAGAGACTCAGAAATGCAGCACAGATAAATGCACATAAGGGGATTTAGTGCGCGGGGTGGTAAATAATTACCGCGAAAGTGAGGATGCGCGCTTGGGGGAAGCCCGCCAGACACACCTGGAACAGAGAGAGGGCAGGCTGGGGTTCGCCAAGGCAACACGCTGTCGCCTTTTGTGTTTTTACCTATTTTTCTGAACTTTTGTGACGGACTCCCATCGACAGTGGGTTGGTTATAACAGCGACCTGTGGCTAAATATAAGAAGGTAAAGATAATTATATTGGTTCGTGCATATGTACGCTGTCACTCTCTTAGTAAAACACCAGAACTCACTCTTTTATTTCTTTGTCCGATTTTAACTTTTGTTCCTTGTGTTTATTTTTAATAAATTCAAGTGCTGTATAAGAGAAACATTTAGAGCTACACATAATGTAAGATTCGGCAGTAATGGCCCCTAACACTGTGTTTTCTCATGGTGAACAAGGTGATTTTAAATCGAGTTGATTATTGATTGTTACCCTTGTTCACGAGTACATGCACGCGCGCGCGCACCCACACATACACACACGCTCTCGCTCTCATCCGCTCCCTCTCGCTCTCATCCGCTCTCTCTCGCTCTCTCTCGCTCTCGCTCTCTTCCGCTCTCTCTCTCTCTCGTTCACTCACTCTCTCTCTCTCGTTCACTCACTCTCTCTCTCTCGTTCACTCACTCACTCTCTCTCGTTCACTCACTCTCACGCTCTCGTTCACTCGTTCTCGCTCTTACTTAGGACACGCACACGCAAGGCCAGTCACCAGAAAAGACACTAAAGGTAAATTGTCCATGTTATGACCCTTGATCAGTGTTTGGGTTTTCTGTTGGATTCTCTCAGTTATTAGATTCCCTCTTGGCCATTTATCTTGAACTAAA
>NW_023662672.1:25000-29666 GCF_015228065.2 Penaeus monodon | reverse complement strand
CTCAATTTTTTTTTCCCAAAAAAATTTTGGGGCTTAGGTCGGGGCCCCCGGGGTAAAGGGATCCTCTTGGGCGGTGCTGGACGTGGCAGACCTTTACCTCCACCGGGGAGGGTGTGTCTTGGGCCTTAGAGTGCCTCCCTTTACGGTGTGCATAGAGTTGCCATTCTACTTCCTAGAGACTGGTCTGGCAAGACCACCTGATGACTGCCATTCTCGCTGTTTCGCATAAGAATGATAGGCAGGTAGGAGCCCCTCAGTTTGTCAGCCCCTCAGCCTGTTCGGTAAATAGCTGCTGCTAGACAGAAACATAATTCCATCCACATGGGAAATGCCGGGAAAATTAGCTTCTCTCCCTCACTGTGGTGAAAATAGCCTTTGGGTGGCTGTTTCAGAGGGATGAAAGAATTTATTTGAACAGGTGCAGGACCCCTCTTCTCTCACTGAGGTGAAAACACCCTTTTGGGGAGGGCTGTTTCAGAGAAAAGAGGGATTCATTTTGAAAAGGTACAGGTCCTCTTCCTCCCTGGGTTTGAAACAACCTTTGGGGGGTTGGGTTTCAGAGGGATGAGAGGAAACTGCCGGGAAAAAGTGCAAGAGCCCCTTCCCTCATTGAGGTGAAACAGCCTTTGGGTGACTGTTCAGAGGGAAGAGGGATTCACTTTAAAAGGTAAGGTCTCGCTCCAAACTAAAGTGAAACAACCTTGGGTGGTGTTAGAGGGATGAGAGGAATGCTGCAAAATGGTAAGAGTCCCTCCCTCACGGGAGGTGAAACAGCCATGGGTGGCTGTTTCAGAGGAAAAAATTCACTTTGAAAGGTAAAGGACCTCTACCCCCTCACTGAGGTGAAACAACCTTTGGGGGGTTTGTCTCAGAGGGATGAAAAAAACCGCCTGGAAAAAGTGCAAGAGCTTTTTTCCCCTCACTGAGGTGAAGCAACCTTTTGGGTGGCTGCTTCAGAAGGGATGAGCAAAAGGGTTCCAACAAATGATGTCCTGCAGGTGGAAGGGCATCCCTTTGGTCTCTCCCAGGGCTTCACACCTACCCACGTGTTTGCCGTGCGTGGCATCCTTGTGCACTGTACAGACAGGAGTCCTGGAGTTTGAGTGATGCCGTGAATGAGTACTCCCTGCAGCTAGCAACACGCCTCTTTGTTCCTCTATTCCAGCATGACAGGCAATCTGATTCAGGCCTAGACAGGTCAATCGGCTGGTCTCCTTTGGGAGGCTAGGGTCAAGCAGTCATGCTGCCGTTGGTACTCACACTGGTCCATGAGTGCTGTTACAATGGCTATTGGCTGTGTATATCCACTTATCACCCCTGTAGCTGTTAGACACTGGCTCTAACACTCAGCTTCCCCTTGTTGGACTCCATGGAGGGTGGAGGGTGAGGGATGAAGCACTGTCCAAATACATGAAAAAAAACAACTGAAAAAAAAAACACAGACAGATGCCAATGTTGACAACTCGTGCAAGTCCCAGACCACAGCAGCCACCCTGAAGCCATACGTGCCTCTGGGTTGCAAAAGAAAACCCCGAGCACAGGGTGACTCTGTCACACCTGCTGCCAAGAATGACAAGATAGAAAAACCATCTAAAAATATGTCTGTCCATCAGATTGTCCAACAGATGGACTCTCGTGCTGGACCCTCCCAAGCCAGGAAGGTCTTGAGACCCCTCAGACGACCCCCCTGAAATGAGTTAAGAGCATAAGCTGAAAACCAACCGAATCAGCTGCTGCCCCCACGAGCAAGCCCCAAAGCCGAAAAGGGGAGGTCGAAGCGTCCCAGGCCGAAGACACACTCTGAGGGGGAGTCTGGACCCCAAGGCGCTTCTCCCCAAATTCAAAGTGCCAGTCAAACGCAAAGGCTTCGACAAAGCCTACCAAATGGTCAGGGCATAGGAGAGCCCAAGCAAAATCCGCTGTCAATCCGGGTTGCAAGAGATCAGGCATGATCATCATGCCCAAAGATCAAACTATTCTTAGTTTTTCCCGAGGAAACGTGGAGTTAAAAGATGGGAGGAAAGTGGGGCCTCTCACCACTGTTACTTGGCTTCTCAGTCTTTATGATGTGGAAGTGATTACATCACACCCACAGGTCTGGGGGTTTCTTGATTGTCGAGAGGGAAGATTCCAACCAAACCAAGTCCTCAGAACCTCAGAACGTATGTGCCTGATCCACTTCGGTGTTTTCAAGTGCCAAAATATGGACATCACCAGGTTAGCTGCACAGCCAAGCCTAAATGTGGTGTCTGTAGCAAGGCACACAACACTGAGGTGTGCCTCAAGGCATACAAAGAGGAACACAACAGCCAAATGTCCCAATTGTGCCAAGAGGCACTACACCTGGAACCTGGCTTGCTCTATCAAGGGAAAAAGGCAGCCTCAAGCAACCCAAAAGGTTGGTTTTCTAACTGACTGCTGTAGTCACAGCAGTAGCCAAAAACTTTGGGAAGGCCGAGTGAAGAAAGGGCCCAGAAGGCAGTCCCCGGGCGCCATGACGGCAAATGACCAAGACTGTCGCAGTCCTGAAGGGAAGGAAGCTGGAGAGAGCCCAAAAACCCGCCCCACCTCACCCTCACCCCAGACGAGACTCCCCTCCCCCCTCCAACCCAGGCCATGCCCTCACAGGGAGAGCCAAACCAGCGAATCTGTGCCAGCCAGAGCCAGAACACGAGGACCTTGTTCAGCAAGGCCAGCAAAGAAAAATGCGCAGAAACAGCCTGAACAGAGAAAAGCCAAGGTACACAAGTCAGAGCTACCAAAGGCTCTCCACCCCCCAGTGGACCCAGGATTAGCCTGACAGCCGAAGACCCCTCAAGCAGTGAGGACTCCGAAACCAGTCAATCCGAATACGACGATGTCCCTGATGTAACTATTATCTAGTAACATCATGGCATGCAATCTAAGCATTCTGCAGTGGAACTTCAATGGCTTCTCCGCAAGGAGCATCGACATTGTCATGCTCCAGGAGACATTGACAGTGGGACCTGTTTGCTTCTCCAGGTATCATGTCTTCATGCTGCCACACATTGATGGTACGAGAGGCTTGATCACCCTTGTCAGAGCAACAATCCCCTGCTCCACAATAGCCGATGTACCGCACTGTGGAGACGGGGGGCCCCTGAAATTGTACAATGTGTACAGCTGGCCACACTGTAGTACCTTAGACATCAGCCAGGTCTGTGCTTCTGCAGCACATGACCGAGTGATCATAGGGGGAGACTTCAACGCACACCACCCCATCCTGGCTCCCTGTGGGGACCTTGTCTTTGCCAACGTGCTTGAGACATTGTCAGAGGAGGGGTCCTAGACCTCATCCTGGCCACTGCAACTCTGGTGGAGAGGATTGGCTGGTGTGTCGATGAGACTGTCACAAGTGACCATTATGGCACTATAACTACCCTCATGGATAGTGGCCCAGCCGAAATGCCACAACTGAATCCAAGATGGAAAACAGACAAGGCCAATTGGCAGGCGTTTCAGAACGCCTTGGCCCACTGTCTGAGAAGCAATGAACCTCCACAAAGTGAAAATGTGGAAGTTCTTGAATCCAGACTTGTAAATGCCATTGATCAAGCAGCCTCACTGACCTACTCAAAACTCGGCTTGGGTCCAGGATTCACAAAGATGCATAGTACTTTAATGACGAGATTAGGGAGGTCAACCACAGAGTAAACATGTGCCGAAAACAGTTCCGAAGGCCTAGCCCCTAAGAGAGGCTGTCAGGGATGCCAAGGGAACTACCAACAGAGTCAGGCATGAAAAGTGGCTGGAATGGTGTGAGTCTTCAAACCACCATACCACCCTCTCAGAGCTATGGAAAACAGGTCAAGCGAGCTACCAGCCGCTCGGCCCCGAGAAGCACCACCATAACCCCAGTCAAGGCGAAACAGACTGGCGCACGAGTTCTCTGCGAGAACAAGTACAACAGCCTGCCAACTGAACTGAGGGCAAGACAAGGGAAGGCCTACAACCAGACAGACTTGCTCAAAATCAGAGAAAGGGCAGCGAACCCGATAACTCAGACGTTATTTTTTCTCTGAGGGAATAAGAAATGCCTATAAAGCCAGTTGAAACTAGCCCCGGGCTTTTGATGTGATCTCTTTACCCTCATGTCCCACCTGGGACTAGTAGGGGGAGCTTGCATTCCTGCAACTCATCAACAAGTCCTGGGAAACATCCACTCTACCCCAGAGTTGGAAGAGTGCACCAAGTTCCCATCCCTAACCAAAGGAACCAGGAAGTACCACCCATCTCTCTCCTCAGTGTCTGGCCAAAACGGCGGAGGATGGTGCTAAACCCGGTCCAATGGAAAACGGGATCCCCACATGAACACCTCCACGGGTTCACCAGGGGCATGACACAGCGCACAGCATAGCCACACTCTTTAGCATGGGCACATCTGGGTAGTATTCCTTGACCTGCAGAAGGCTTTGAAATTTGGGAAGTCCTCTTGCCATTCAGGAGAGCTGATCAGAAGGAATCAGAGGTAACTCTTGGCTTAGATAGGTGACTACTTAGGAACAGAACAGCAGAGTCAAATTCCAAGGTCACCTATTACAGCACATGCCACTTAGATAATGGACTACAGGGGGGGTTCTCAGCCCAGCCCTTTTTAAACATTAAAGTCCTGTATCCTCAACATAAACCTCCCAGTGAGGGTGCA
>NW_023662672.1:0-20000 GCF_015228065.2 Penaeus monodon | reverse complement strand
TTTCCATAAAAAAAATTATTTTTCCTGTGTTTAAAAAGGGATGTAGGTTTTATTGTTTGAAGGGGAATTCATTTTCCCCTTTTTAACGGAAGTTATTTTTCCATTTGTAAAAAATTAAAAAAAAAAAAAAAAAAAAAAAACAGTTTCCTTTTCAAAAGGGAAGATTTTTTTCCAGGCAAAAGGGAATCGGGTTTCCAGACTAAAAACGAATGTAGGTTTTAGGCAAGAAAGGGGAATGTTGGTTTTGAGGAAACCCCGGGGAAGTCAGTTTTTCCCTTTTCAAAAAGGGAAGTCAGGTTTTCGTGTTCAAAAAGCGGAATGTCAGTTTTTAAGTGTTTAAAAGGAAAAGTCAGTTTTTCCATTTGAAGGGGAATGTCGGGTTCCATCTGAAGGGGAAGCAGTTTCCAGGTCAAAAGCGAAGTCAGTTTTTTCAGGGGTTCGAAGCGGAATGTCATGTTTCCCTTTCAAAGCGGAAGTCATTTTTTTTCCAAACTTCAGAAGCGGAATGTCAGTGTTCCCCAGTGCAAAAAGCGGAATGTCAGTTTTCCAGTTTGAAAGCGGAATTCAGTTTTTCCCCAGTTTAGAAAGCGGAAATCAGTGTTTCCGTTTCAAAGCGGATGTCAGTTTTCCGTTTCAGAAAGCGGAAAGTCGGTTTTTTCCAGTTCGAAGGGGAAGTCAGTTTTTTCTCGTTCAAAAAACGGAATGCAGTGTTTCCATTTTTGAAACCAAATGTCATGTTTCCTTTTTAAAAAAGGGATGTCGTTTTCCAGTGTTTAGAAAGGGGAATTCGTGTTTCAGTTCAGAAAGCGGAAGTCAGTTTTTCCCGTTCGGGAAAGGGATGTCATTTTTTCCATTTTTAAAAAGCGGAATGTAAATGTTTCCATATTCAGAAAGGGGAAATTCAGTGTTTCCAGTTTTTCAAAAGCAAAAATCATTTTTTTCCAGTTTTTTCCAAACGGAATGTCGTTTTCCAGTGAAAGAAGCGGAAGTAAATTTTCGTGTTAAAAGCGGAATGCAGTGTTTCCATTCAGAAAGCGAAATGATGTTTCAGTATCAGAAAGCGGAAGTCGTTTTCCAGTCTAAAAAAGCGAATGTCAGTGTTTCCAGTTCAAAAAGGAATGCAGGTTTCCCAGTACCCAGAAAGGGGATGTCAGTTTTTCCCCTAGTGCTAAGAAAGCGGAATTCAGTTTTTTGCAGTCAAGAGAGCTGAAGTCATGTTTCCAGTACTCAAAGGGGGATGTAGGTTTCCAACTCAGAAAGGGGATGTCAGTTTTTCCCAGACTAAAAAAGGAATTCAGTTTTTCCCAGTACTCGAAAGCGGAATGTCGGGTTTTCCCAGTTCAAAGCGGATGTCAGTGTTTCCAGTGTTGTCAAAGCGGAATGCTGTTTTCCATTTTCAAAAAGGAAGTCAGTTTTTCCCAATTTTCAGAAAGGGAATGTCATTTTTCCCAGTATAAAAACGGAATGTCAGTGTTACCGGATAAAAAAGCGGATGCAGTTTTTTCCATTTTTTCAAAAAACGAATTCATGTTCCAGTGTTCAGAAAGGGGAAATGTGTTTTTCCCTTTTCAAAAGTGGAATGTCTTTTTCCAGTACAAAGAAGGGGAAATGTCAGTTTCCCAGTGGGGAAAGGGGAATGAAGTGTTTCCCATTTTTTCGAAAGCGGAATGTCAGTTTTCCAGTTTTCAAAAGGGGAAGCATTTTTGTACTCAAAAAACCCGGGAAATGTGGTTTTCCTGTGTTCAAAGCGGATTGTCAGTGTTTCCAGTTAGAAAGCAGAAGCTTTTTTTCCGGGTTTTTAAAAAGGGATGTCAGTGTTCCCATTTAAGAAGAGGAATGTCATGTTTCCAGTTTTGTGAAAGCGGAATGTAATGTTTCCGTGTTTTAAAAGGGAAGTCATTTTTCCAGTCTAAGAAGCGGAATGCAGTTTTTTCCGGGTTTTTAAAAAGGGGGAATGTCAGTGTTTCCATTTTGTGAAACGGAAATGCGTTTTCCCAAACTAAAAAAAGGGAAATTCAGTGTTTCCATTAAGAAAGGAATTTTCTTTTGTTTCCAGTGTTGTGAAAGCGGAATGTCAGTGTTTCCAGTGCAAAGAAAGCAATGTCAGTTTTTCGGGTTTTTAAGGGGAATGTCGGTTTTTCCCAGTGTTCAGAAAGCGGAAAGTCAGGGGTTTCCAGTGTTCGAAAGGGGAAGTCAGTTTTTCCGTCAGAAGCGGAATGTCAGTTTTTTCCAGGTTCAAAAGGGGGAATGTCAGTTTTTTTCATTTTCGAAAGGGGAAAAGTCGTGTTTCCGTTTCAGAAAGGGAAAAGCAATTTTTTCCCCGTGTGAAACCCCAAATGTCAGGTTTCCTGTTCGAAAGCGGAAGCCATTTTTCCAGTGTTCGGAACGGAATGTATTTTTCCAGGTTCAGAAAGGGGAAAGTCAGTTTTTCCAGTTTTTAAAGCGGAAGTCAGTGTTTCCCGTGTTGAAACGAAGTCGTTTTTTCCAGTGTTCAGAAAGCGGAATGTAGTGTTTTAGGTTCAGAAACGGAATTTTCATGTTTCCAGGTTAAAACCGAATGTCATTTTTCCCCAGTGTTGTGAAAGCGGAATGTCATGTTTCCGGGTTTTAAAAAAGCGGGGAATTTTTCGGGGGTGTTTTCCGGTTCAAAGGGGAAAAGTCATTTTCCCCAAGTCATTTTCGGGGAAAGCGGGTTTTTTTCAGTGGTTTATGTTCCAGAAAAAGGGGAATGTAGTTTTTCCGGGTTTGAAAGCGGATTCATTGTTTCCAGTTTCAGAAAGGGAAGTAGTGTTTCCATTTTAAAAAAGCGGATGTCAGTTTTTCCAATGCTAAAGCAAATGTCAGGTTTCCAAGTTTTTTCAAAAAAAGGGGGAATCATGTTTCCAGTTCAAAAAGGGAAGTAGTTTTCCATTTTAAAGGAATGTCATTGTTTTTTCCTTCCCCCATTTTCTAAAAAAGGAATGCCCCTGTTTTCCAGTGTTTAAAAGGGAACGGTTTAGTGGGGTTTTTTCCATTTTCGAAAGGGAAAGTCATTTTTCCAGATTGGGGGGAAGTCAGTGTTTCCGGGTTTCAAAGGGAATGTCAGTGTTCCAGGGTTCAAAAGGGAAGCCTTTTTTTCCCCATGTTCAAAAAGGGGAATTCATTTTTTTCCATTTCGAAGGGAGTATTTTTTCCATTTTAAAAGGGGGAATCAGTTTCCGTTTTTTGGGAAAGGAATGTAGTGTTCCATTTTTCGAAAGCGGGAATTCGGGGTTTTTTTCTTTATTTTTTCTAAAAGGAATGCAGTTTTTCCTTTTTGAAGGCATTAGTGTTTCCAGTGTGAAAGGAATTCAGTTTTCCTTTGGGGGAATTTTCGAATTTTTAGGGGTTTCCGTGTTTTTTTGGGAAAATAATTTCCTTTTGAAAGGGGGGGGGGAATTGTTTTAGTTAAAAAAATGCATTTTTCCAGTGTTTAAAACGAATTCGTTTTAGGGGGGGTTGGGGTTTCCAAAAAGGGGAAAGCATTTTTCGTTTGGGAAACGAAGCCCTTTTCAGGGGAAAGGGGTCTTTTCCAGGAAACGGAACCCCGTTTTTAGGGGAAACGAATTCGTTTCCGGGTTGAAACACTGTATTCGGGGCCCCCTTGCATGAAAACAAATTTCCCGCTTCTTAAAAAGGAAAATCATTTTCCCCCTTTTAGACGGAAAAACCTGTTCCTCTCAAGGAAACATCACCGGTTTTTGGGGAAACCGAACCCGTCTTTTGCAGAAACAAATTTCCGCTTTCAGTGGAAAGGGACTTTCCCCTTTTAAATGGAAACGAATTCCGTTTCTTAACGAAACCTGTTTCCGGTTTAGCACGGAACATGTTTTCCCGCTTTTTAGAAAGGAACATGTTCCCGCTTCAGATGGAATGAATTGTCTCTTTTGGGAAACATTCTTTCCGTTTGGGGAAAAAAGGGAATTTTCGTTTTCACTGGAAAAAATGCATTCCTTTAAGGGAAATGCATTCCGTTTCAGAGGGAAACATGTTCCCTTTCAACGAACATGTTTGGAAACAGAATTGTTTCACAGAAAAATGTTGTTTTCCCAGGGAAAACGAATTCGCTTTCTTGCAGAAACTATTTTCGTTTTTTCCATGAAACCGAACCCGTTTCGGGTTGGAAAACACGTTCCCGCTTTCTTTGCATGGAAAAATGCCTGTCCGGGGTCTTCCTTTTAGGAAATACATTTCCCTTTTTAAAAAGGGAAAATGCTTGTTCAGATTGGAAATGACATTCCGTCTCAAAAGGGGAAAACATGTTCCCCTTTTGATAAACCTTTGATTTTTCCGCTTTTAGTCGGGAAATGAATTCCGTTTTCTTAGATGGAAACGCATTTTCCGTTTCAAAAAAAGGGAAAACATGTTTCCCGTTTTTTAAACGGAAACGATGTTTTTTTTGCCTGAAAAATGCTTGTTTCAGATGGAAAATAATTCCTTTTGAGGAAACAGTTCCGCGTTCTTTGCACTAAAACAAAAATTTTCCGTTTCTTGCCTGAAAATGAATTGTTTCTTAAAAAGGAAAAATGCTTTTTGTTTTTAAAACCCGGAAAATTTACATTCCCCTCTTCCGGAAAAAACCTGAATTTTTTGCTTTTTCTTACACGAAAAGACTTCCGCTTTCTTAGAGGGGAAACACTGACATTCCGCTTCTTAGCACTAAAAAACACTAAAATTTTGCCTTTTAGAGGGGAAACATGACTTTCCCTTCTTACCGGGAAACACTGACTTTCCCGCTTTTTAGCCGGGAAAAACAGACTTTTTGCTTTTAGCAGGGGAAACACTGACACCCCCGTTTCTTGCACGGGAAACACTAAATTTCCCTTTTTAGCATTTGGGAAAAACAAATTTCCCTTCTTAACGGGAAACACAAATTTCCGCTTTTACACGGGAAAAACACGACACCCTTTTCTTACACTAAAAACACTAAATTTCCCCGTTTTTAAAGCACTGGAAACCTGAATCCGCTCTCTTAGAAAAACACTGACATTCCGTTTTCCTTAGACGGGAAAACACTACTTCCGTCTCTTACACTAAACACTACATTCCCCTCTCTTAGCACGGGGAAACACTGAAAATCCGTTTTCTTAGCACTGGAAACATGACATTCCTCCTTGATGGAAAATGCTTTCCCTTTCTTAGCACGGGAAAAACACGACTTTCCCTTTTTTCCCAACGAAACACTAAATTTTTTTTAAAACGGAAAAACAGACTTTTTCCCCCATTCCACTTTTTTTTTAACACTGAAACACTGAAATTCCGGTTTTAGCACGGGAAAACACTGATTTTTCCGCTTTTTAGCCGGGAAAAAATAAATTTCCCCCTTTCTTAGCCTGGAAACACTGACATTCCGCTCCTTAGCACTAAAAAACATGACCCCCCTTTTCTTAGCACTGGAAAATACATTCCGCCTCTTACAGGGGAAACACTGACTTCGTCTTTTAGCATGGAAACAAAAAAAAAAAAAAAAAAAAAAAAAACAAAAAAAAAAAGGAAAAAAAAAAAAAAAAAAAAAAAATAAAAAAAAAAGGAAAAAAGAAAAAAAAAAAAAAAAAAAAAAAAAAAAAAAAAAAAAAAAAAAAGGAAAAAAAAAAAAAAAAAAAAGAAAAAAAAAAAAAACAAAAAAAAAGGGGGGGGGGGTTTTTTTTGGTGGGGTGGGAAAAAAAAAACCCCAAACAAAAAAAAAAAAAAAAAAAAAAAAAAAAAAAAAAAAGTTTTTTGGGGAAAAGGGGGAAAAAAAAAAAAAAAAAAAAAAAAAAAAAAAAAGGGAAACACTACATCCCTTTTCTAGCACGGGAAACACTGAATTCGCTTTTTAAAACCCTGGAAATAGACTTTCCCTTTTTACAGGGAAAAACTGACTTTCCCCCCTCTTTTACAGGGAAACACTGATTCGCTTTTTTAAAGAACTGGAAACATGACTTTCCGCTCTCTAGCATGGAAAAACCTGACTTTCCGCTTTTTTTACACGGAAACACCCCTTCCCCCTTTTTTACACGGGAAACACTGACATTCCGTTCTTAGCACTGGAAACACTGACACCCGCTTCTTAGCCGGGGAAACCGACATTCGCTTTCAGACAGGAAAATGACTTTCCCTTTCTTGCACGGGAAACATGACATTCCGCTTTTTCCTGGAAACATGACTTCCGCTTTTTTAGACTGGAAAACTGACATCCGCCTTTTACACTGGAAACACTGCATTCCCGCTTTCTTGCAGGGAAACACTGATTTTCCGTTTTTGCACGGGAAACATTTTCCCTTTTCTTGCACGGGAAAACCCTGACTCCCCCTCTCAGATGGAAACAAAATTTCCGCTTCTTAGGGAAAACTGACTTCCCTTTCAGACGGAAACACTGACTTTCCGCTTTTACACGGGAAAACACTGACATTCCGTCTCTTACATAAAAACCTGACATTCCGCTTTTAGCATGGAAACACTGCATTCCGCTTTTAAAAGGGAAACACTGACATTCCGCTTTCTTAGCCGGAAAATTGACTTTCCCTTTTTTACCGGAAACCCACTGCTTCCGCTTTTTAGCACTAAAACCCTTTACTTCCCCTTTCTTAAAAGGGAAACACGAATTCCGCTTTTTACACTGGAAACATAAACCCATCTTCTTACGGAACACTAAATTTCCGTTCTTAGCACGGAAACACTGCATTCCGCTTCTTAGCACGGGAAAACTAAATTTTCGCTTCTTAGCACTGGAACATGACTTTTCCCGCTTTTTTACACGGGAAACAAAAAATTCCGCTTTTTTAGCATGGAAACACTGCTTTCCGCTTCTAGCCTAAAAACACTGAATTCCCTTCTTAGAAGGAAACATGACATTGCTCCTTCCAAACTAAAACATGCATTCCGCTTTTTAGACTAAAACACTGACATTCGCTTTTTTTAACGGGAACATAATTCCCTTTTCTTGCCTGGGAAACACTGACATTCCTTTTTCTTAGCATTGGAACACTAAATTTCCCTTTTTAGCACTGGAAACCTAAATTCCGCTTCTAGACTGGAAACATGACTTCCCTTCTTGACGGGAAAACCCTCATTCCCTTTTTTTCATGAAACACTGCATTCCGCTTCTTAAACTGGAACCCCTGACTTCCGCTTTCTTGCACGGGAAACACTGACTTCCCTTTTTTAACGGGAAAACACTGACCCCCTTTCTTACATGGAAAACACTGACATTCCCTTTTTAGCATGGAAAACTGAATTCCGTTTTAGACTAAAAACATGACTTTCCCGCTCGTTAGCACGGAAAACTGACATCCGTTCTTAGAGGGAACACTGATTCGTTTTCTAAGGGAAAAAATGACTTTCCCCTTTTTTGCACTGGAAACACTGACATTCCGCTTCTTGCAGGGAAAAACACTGCTTTTGCTTTCTTGCACGGAAACATGACATTCCCGTTTTCAAAAAAACCTTTGGCCCCTTTAACTGGAAACCTGAATTCCCGTTTTCCCCAAAACTGGAAAAACAGATTTTCCGCTTTTTAGACTGGAAAATGACTTTCCGTCTTTGCTGGAAAACACTGACTTTCCCGCTTTTTAGACGGAAACAGCATTCCCCCTTCTAGCACTGGAAACACTACCTTCCGCTTCTTCATGGAAACCTGACTTTCCGTTTCTTAGACGGGAAACACTGACATTCCGCTTTTGACTGGAAACAGACATTCCGTTTTTCCCCCGCTTTCCTTGCACTGGAAAAACTGACACCCCGCTTTTTAGCACGGAAACCTGCTTTCCGCTTTCAACTGGAAAACTACTTCCTCTTTACGGGAACCTGATTTTTGGGTCTTTCCCTGGAAACACTGACACCCTTTAAATCCCTCCTAATTTTTTTCCAGGAAAACTGAATTCCGCTTTCTTACACTGGAAACCGCTTTCCCGTTTTCTTAGATTGAAAATTTCTTTCCCCTTTCCTTATAAAAACACTGACTTCGCTTTTTTACCTGGAAACACTGCCCCCTTTTTAGCAGGAAAATAAATTTCCGTTCTTACACTGGAAACAGACATTCCGTTCTTTAGACGGAAAACTGACATTTTTAGCCGGAAAACAACTTTCGCTTTTAACGGAAAACTACATTCCGCTTCTTAGAGGGAAAACATACTTTCCCCTTTCTTAAAAGGGGAAACACACATTCCGTCCTCCTTTTGTTGGAAACCCCCCCTTTCCAAGCAGGAACATAAAATCCCGCTTCACAGAAAACTGCATTCCTTCTTAGCACTGGAAAAACTGACATTCCCTTTCTTTCATGGAAAATAAATTTCCCTTTCTTGCCTGGAACATGACTTTCCCCTTTCTTACATTGGAAACACTGACACCCCGCTCTTTGCAGGAAACACTGACATTCCGTTTCTAACGGGAAAACCACTGCTTTCCCTTTCCCAAAATGGAAACACTGACTTTCCCTTTTCTTTCACTGGAAACACTGAATTTCCCGCTTTTTTACAGGGAAAACACACATTGCTTCTTGACTGGAAACATGACATCCGCTTCTTAGCCTGGAAAACACTGAATTCCGCTTTTTTGCACTGGAAACACTGACTTCCCTTTCTTGCCTGGAAACACTGACATTCCCTTCTTGCCTGGAAAACACGACTTCCCTTTCTAGCAGGAAACACAAAATTCCCGCTTTCTTGACGGGAAACAACATTCCGCTTTTTTGACTGGAAAAACTGACATTCCGCTTCTGCATGAACATGAATTCCGCTTTCTTAGAGGGAAACAGACACCCCCTTCTTAGCACTGGAAACACTAATTTTCCGTTCTTGACTGGAAAAACGACATCCGCTTTCTTAGCACGGGAAAACTAAATTTCCGCTCTTTTAGAGGGAAAACCTGACATCCGCTTTTGAGGGAACCTGACATTCGCCTTTTAGAAAAGGGAAAAACACACCCCGCTTTTGCACGGAAACACTGACTTTCCCGTTTTCTTAACTGGAAACACTGACTTTTTTCCGCTTTTTGCACTGGAAACACTGACTTTCCCGCTTCTTAGGGGGAACCCTGACTTTGCTTTCGCACTGGAAACACGACTCCGTTTTTGGACTGGAAACACTGACATTCCGCTTTCTTAACGGGAAACACTAAATTTCCGCTTTTTAATGGAACACTGACACCCCTCTCTTAGCCGGGAAACACTGACATTCCCGTTTTCTTGGCACTGGAAACACTGAATTCCGTTCTTGCATGGAAACCACATTCCCCCCTTTTTACACTGGAAAACGCCCTTCCGCTTTTTAGATGAAACCTGCCCAAACCCTTCAGCACTAAAACACTGACTTTCCCGCTTTTTTAGCATGGAAAACTGACTTCCGCTTTTTACATGGAAACACAAAATTCCCTTCTAACGGGAAAACATGACATTCCGTTTTTGGGAATGGAAAAAAATGACATTGCTTCTTAGCAGGAAACCAAATTTCCCCGTTTTTAGCAGGAAACACTGCTTTCCGCTTTCTTAGACGGGAAAACTACATTCCCTTTCCTTACGGGAAAACACAAATTTCCCCTTTTTACACTAAACAGCTTGCTTCTAGCAGGAACACTGACATTCCCTTCTTAGCACGGGAAAACACTGCATTCCCTTTTTTTAACGGGAAAAATAAATTTTTTAAAATGAAAAAGCCCGGGCCGGAAACAAATTGCTCTCAAAAGGAAACTACATTCCGCTTCTTAGCACTAAAAACACTGAATCCGCTTTTTTAAAACCGGGAAACACTACATTCCGCCTTTCCCCTTGACTGGAAACTGACTTTTCGCTTTGCCGGGAAAACACTGACATTTCCTTTTCTTAAGGGAAACACTACATTCCCCGTTCTTAGACTGGAACACGACATTGCTCTCTTGCACGGGAAAAAACTGACTTTTCCCTTTCTTGCCTGGAAACTGACTTTTCCCTTCTTGCACGGGAAACACACATTCCGCTTTTCTTAGCACTGGAAAACTGCTTTCCCCTTTTCTTGCACGGGGAAACCCCAACATTCCC
Organism: Penaeus monodon; assembly: GCF_015228065.2. Lineage (NCBI taxonomy): Eukaryota > Metazoa > Arthropoda > Malacostraca > Decapoda > Penaeidae > Penaeus > Penaeus monodon. The sequence goes on along the minus strand of NW_023662672.1, from coordinate 9,991 downwards.
TTTTGGACTGGAAACGACTTTCCGCCTCTTAGCACTGGAAACCTGCTTTCCCGTTTTTTGCATAAAACACTGACTTTCCGCTTCTTGAACTAAAAACATAAATTTCCCTTTTTTTAGCACTGGAAACACGACATCCGCTTCTTAGACTGAAAAACGACTTTCCCTTTTTACACGGGAAAAACCTGCTTCCGCTTCTTACCCCGGGAAAACACTGACACCCCGCTTTTGCACGGAAAACACTGACATTCCGCTTTTTTAGCCGGGAAACACTGAATTCCCTTTCTTACGGGAAAACATGACATTCCGCTTTCTTAGAACGGGGAACCCACTTGACATAAAAATCGCTCTTTGGTGGAAAACCTGCACCCCTTTTCTTAGATGGAAACAAAATTTTTCCTCTCTTAGCAGGGAAACACTGACATTTTTCCCTTTTCTTAGCATTGAAAAATGACTTCCTTTTTAACTGGAACACTGACACCCTTTTTAATAAACACCCCCCCCTTTACCTGGAAACACGACACCCCTTTCTTAACGGGGAAACACTGCTTTCCCCTTCTTAGCACGGGAAAAACTGACATTCCGCTCTCTTGCCGGGAAACCCGACATTCCCGCTCTCTTAGCACGGGAAACCTAAACCCCCTTTTCATAAACTATTCCCCGTTTTTGACTGGAAACACAACTTTCGCTCTCTTACACTGGAAACCTTTAATTCCGTTTTTTTAGCACGGGAAACACTGACTTTCGTTTTCTAGAGGAAACACTACACCCCTCTCTTTACCCTGGAAAACTGAATTCCCTTTTTAGACGGAAAACACTGACATTCCCTCTCTTACACTGGAAACCGACACCCTCTTTTAGCACTGGAAAAACACCCGGTCTCTTAGCACGGAAACACTGAAAATTCCTTTCTTAAATTGGAAACGACATTCCCTTCTGCACGGGAAAAAAAGACATTCCGCTTTTAGCACGGAAAACATAAATTCCGCTTTTCACTGAAAACCTGACATTCGCTTTTTAGCACGGGAACACTGACATTTCCGCCTTTTAGCACGGGGAACACTGACATTCCGTTTTCAGCATGGAAACACTGACTTTCCCGCTTTTTTAGACTGGAAACACTGACTTTCCGCTTTTGACTGGAAACCTGACTTCCCGTCTCTTAGCACTAAAAAAAAAACGACATTCCCCTTTTTAGCATGGAAACATTTGACATTCCGCTCTCTTAGAGGGGAAACCTAAATTTCCCTTTCTACACGGAAACACTGACTTTCCGCTTTTACACGGGAAACATGACATTCGCTTTCTTGCAGGAAAACGACTTCCCTTCTTAGCCTGAAACCCCGACACCGTTTCCTTAGCATTGAAACCTGACTTTCCGCTCCCTTAACGAAAACAAAATTTCCCCTTTCTTAGACGGGAAAAACTGAAAACCCCGCTTCTTAAAAGGAACACTGAATTCCGCTTTTTTGACTGGAAACACGACATTCCGCTTCTTAGCATGGAAACCTGACTTTCCCGCTTTTTTACACGGGAAACACGACTTTCCCCTTTTTAGCATGGAAACCTGACTTTCCCGCCCCTTTTAATTTTTAAAACACTGAATTCCCCCCCTTTAAAACCGGAAACACTACATTCCCGCTTTTGGGGGGGGGGGGGGGGGGGGGGGGGGGGGGGGGGGAAAGGAAAGAAGTTTTGAGGAAAAGAAGGGGGGGGGGGGGGGGGGAAAGGGGGGGGGGGGGGGGGGGGGGGGGGGGGGCCCGGGGGGGCGGGGGGGGGGGGGGGAGGGGGGGGGGGGGGGGGGGGGGGGGGGGGGGGGGGGGGGGGGGGGGGGGGGGGGGGGGGGGGGGGGGGGGGGGGGGGGGGGGGGGGGGGGGGGGGGGGGGGGGGGGGGGGGGCCGGGGGGGGAAAAAGCCCGCTTTTTTTAGCACGGAAAACGGAACCCCCTTTTAACACGGAAACACTGCTTTTTCCGCTTCTTAGAAAGGAACTGACTTTTCCTTTTTCTTAGCAATGGAAACACGACATTCGTTTCTTACCTGGAAACCTGAAACCCGCTCTCTTAGCACGGGAAACATGATTTTCCCGCCTTTTGCACGGGAAAAACACGGAAAATCCGCTCTCGTGCACTGGAAACAGACCCCCGCTTTCTTAGAACGGGAAACAAGACATTCCGCTCTCTTGCACTGGAAACCGCAACCGCTTTGGCACGGGAAAACACTGACATTCCGCTTTCTTAGCACGGAAACCTGCTTCCGCTTCACACTGGAAACCTGATTTTCGCTTCTTCCTGGAAACACTGACTTTTCCGCTTTTTTAGCACTGGAAAAACTGAGATTCCCCCCTCTCTTAGCACTGGAAACGCTGATTTTCCGGTCTCTTAGCACTGAAACCCGTTTCCGCCCTTAGCACTGGAAACCGACATTCCGCCTTTTAGCACTGGAAACACTTACTTCCGTCTTTAGATGGAAAATGAATCCGCTTCTTAGCACGGGGAAACACTGGCTTGTTTTTTTAGCACGGGAAACCCGACTTCCGATTTTTAGCACTGGAAACACTGACATTCCCCGCTCTCTTAGCACGGGAAACACTAATTCCGCCTTTTAGCACGGGATAACTGACTTCTTCTCTAGCACTGGAAACACTGACATTTGCTCTCAAGCAGGGGAAACCGACTTTCCTTCAACTCGGGAAACCTGACAAAACCCGCTCTCCTACACGGGAAACCTGACATTCCGCTTTTTTTCGCACTGGAAACACTGACCCCGCTTTTTACCTGGAAAACACTGACTTTCCCGTTTTCTTAGCATTGAAAACCTGACACCCGCTCTTTTAGCACTGGAAACACTGACATTCCGCTTTTTACAATAGAAACACTGACTTTCCGCTTTCTTAGTTTGGAAAACGGCTTTCCCGCTCTCTTAGCACGGAAAACACTGACATTCCGCTCTCTTAGATGGAAACACTGACATTAAACTTTTAGCACGGGGAAAACACTGACATTCCGCCCCTATACTGGAAACACTGACTTCCGCTCTCTTAGCTTGGGAAAACTGACATTCCCTCTTTTTACCCAAAAAACACTGAATTCCTTTTTTTTAAATACTGGAAACACTGATTCCCCCTTTTGAATACTGGAAAACTGACTTTCCCCTTTTCTTAGTACTGGAAACATGATTTTCCCGCTCTCTTAGCACGGGAAACACGGACTTCCGCTCTTTACACTAAAAACACGTTTCCGCTCTCTTAGCAATGGAACACTGACATTCCATTTTTAGCACGGGAAACCACATTCCGCTCTTTTAGCAGGGAAACACTGACTTTCCCGCTCTTTACACTGGAAATACTGCTTTCCCCGCTTTTTAAATACTGGAACACTGACATCCGCTTTCTAAATACTGGAAACACTGACTTTCCGTTTTTTTTAGCACGGAAAAACACGCATCCGCTTTCTTTGTACTGCAAACATGACTTCCGCCCCTCTTAGCACTGGAACACTAAAATTCCGCTTTTTTTAGCACTGGAAAACACAAATTCCGCTTTTTAGTATGCAAACACATATTCCGCTTTCTTATACTGGAAAACTGACTTTCGTTTCTTAGTACGGGAAACCCCTACTTCCGTTTTCAGAACACGGGAACACTGAATTCCGCTTTTTTAGTACTGGGCACTGACATTCCGTTTTAAAAACCCCCCTAGAACACTGACTTTCCGCTCTTTAGCATGGAAACACTAACATTCCTTTTCTCTTACACGGGAAACCTGACTTTCCCGCCTCTTAGCAGGGGAAAACACTGACATTCGGTTTTTAATAAGAAAAACCGACTTCCGTTTTTTAGCACTGGGAGCACTGACATTCCCTCTCCTAGCGGGGAAACACTACTTTCCGCCTTTAGCACTGGAAACACTGACTTTCCCGCTCTCTTAGCACGGAAACACGTCATTTTGTTTTATAGAAAGGGAAATACGACTTCTGCTTTTTAGCACGGGAAAACAGACAAGCCGTTTTTAGCACTGGAAACACTGACATTCCGCTTTATGTACTGGAAAAATGATTTTCCATTTTCTAATAGGGAAACACTGACTTTCCCGCTCTTTAGCACTGAAAACCCTGACATTCCGTTTTTTAAATACTGCAAACACGACTTTCCCGCTTTCTTATATTGCAAACCTGTTTTCCGCTTTTTTTTAGTACTGGAAACACTGACATTCCGCTTTTTTTAGTATTGAAAACCGACTTCGCCTCTTAGCACTAAAACATGATTTTTCGCTCTCTTAGCAGGGAAAAACTGACATTCCGCTCCTTAGCATGGAAACACTGATTTTCCGCTCTCTTAGCACGGGAAACATGACTTCTCTTTCTTAGTACTGGAAACACTGACTTCGTTTTTTTAGTATTTTAACATGACTCCCTTTCGAACCGGGAAAAACACTGAGATTCCGTTTTAGAGGGAAAACCTGACATTCCGTTTTTCACAACCGGGAAAACATGACATTCGATTCTTAGCACGGGAAACCTGACTTCCCGCTCTCTTAGCACTGGAAAACTGACATTCCGCTCTCTTACACGGAAACACAAATTTCGTTTTCTTGAAAGGGAAAAACACTACTTCCCCCTTTTAGCACTGTAAACACTGAATTACTTTTTCTTAGCAGGGAACACTGACTTTCCCGCTCTCCAGCAGGGAAACACTGACATTCCCTCTTTACCACTTGAAACCGACATTCGCTGTTATGCACGGGAAATACGACTTCTGTTTTTATACACTGGAAAACTGACAAGCCGTTTTTTTTAGCACTGGAAACACTGACTTCCGTTTTTTTACACTGGAAAAAAAATTTCCCGCTTTCTTAGATGGAAACCTGGCTTTTCCGTTTTCTGAAAAAGGGAAACAGACATTCCCGCTTTTTAGCACTGGAAACACTGACCCCCCGCTCTCTAGACGGAAACACTGACTTTCCGCTTCTTACCACTGGAAAACACTGACATTTTGCCCCAAAACACGGAAACCTGAATTCTGCTTCATAGCAGGGAAACAAATAATTCGTTATACACTGGAAACCTGACATACCGCTCTTTTAACACTGGAAACACTGACTTCCGCTTTTTTAGCACGGGAAAAACATGACTTTCCGCTCTCTTAGCACGGAAAAACACTGGATTCCGCTCTCTTAGCACTGGAAAACTGAAAATCCGCTTTCTTAGCCTGGAAACACTGAATTCTGCTCTCTGAATACTGGAAAACATACATTTGCTTTCTTGCACTGGAAACACGACTTTTCGTTTTCTTTGACGGAAACCTGACTTCTTCTTTTAGTACTGAAAACCTGATATTCCCTTTTTAGTACGGGAAACACTGACATTCCGCTTTCTTAGTACTTGCAAACACGGATATTCCGTTTTCTTAGTACTGGAAACACTGACATTCCGCTTTTTTGATTGAAAAACATGACTTTCCGCTCTTACATGAAACACTGACTTCCGCTCTCTTAGCAGGGAAACACGAATTCCGCTTTCTATACGGGGAAAACCGACATTCCGCTTTCTTAGTATGAAAAAAGCACCATTTTCAGAAACAAAAACATAAATTTCCGCTTCTTAGTATGGAAAAACGACATTCCGTTTTCAAACAGGGAAAAACAGACTTTCCGCTCTCTTACATGAAACATAATTCCCTTTTTTTATGGGAAACACTGAATTCCCCTCTTAGCATGAAAACACTAAAATTCCCGCTTTTTTTGCAGGGAAAAAACCTGACATTCCGTTTTCAGAACACGGGAAACACTGACTTTTCCTTTTTCAAAACACGGGAAAATACGATATTCCATTTTCAAAAAACCTGGAACCATGACATTAACTTTGGAATTTTTGAAACACAAATTTTCCCACTTCAGAAACTGGAAACGCCGACACTCCATTTTCAAACACGGGAAACACTGCATACCACTTTGTTTTTGCTCAAAACCGTATCATCCACTGTTTACAGGTTAGCTTGTCATTCGTTTTTACATTCGTTTTTTACTTTTGTTTTAGTCTGCCCCTTTTCAAACTTTCGCTAACGTCCATTTAGGGGTTTTTATTTTGATTTTCCAAATTATCCCCGTTTCAAAAAAGTAAAAAATTGTATATAGATGCAAAAAATTTTTTGATATTGAATATTATTACATGGGGTTTCTTCGGGGGTTAAATATTTTTAAAAATCATCCTGAAACCTCGAAAATGAAAACTTGCAAACTCAAAATATAAATCAAAAAGCTGTGCCTGGAGTGTTGAAATAACACGCTCTAACACATGTAAATGATTTGATCTCTTGAATTATCCAGATGTGTTAGATTCGGACTCAGTGCGCGCGCGCGCGCACACACACACACAGATATATATATATATATATATATATATATATATATATATATATATATATGCATATATATATATATATATATTTATATATATACACACACACACACATATATATATATATATCATATATTTTATATATATATATATATATATATATATATATATATGTGTGTGTGTGTGGTTGTGTGTGTGTGTGTGTTGTGTGTGTGTGGTGTGTGTGTGTGTGTGTGGTGTGTGTATCACACACACACACATACAATGATAAACTTGTGTTTTCAAAGAAATATTCTGAGAAGCCAGACGATATCTAACAAGGAAATGAGTCTAGATGCGCAAACATCTGGCGCACGACCTTGTTTTCATGAATAAGATGGGCTCAACTACCTTGTTTGAGTTGCGCGCAGGTATCGGCTCGTTTAGCTACGGTCGGCTATCCTCCTAATAACCGCTGTTGTTCCTAGATTCTGCTATTTTTATTTGTGTCTTTTTAGTCGTATTATGGTTCTTACAGAGTATATATAGTTGTAACAGATATTGTTTTTGCTAATTTTATTTTAAAATTGACCCATTTACATGTATTTGTTTTGTGCTTTAATTTTTTTGGAGGTTTTATTTGATTTTATTGTGTACTGCTTTCGTTTCAATAATAATAGTACTGAGCTTTGCCTTTGTTTCATATTTCCTACAGTATATATATCTAAAATGAGTATGGCTTTAAAGACAAGTCCGAATTTACTTTGATGAACTATTATCAATGATAAATCGTAGCATAGTTATCTAATTTATTTAATTTATCTTAATGTTTTCTAGTCAGTCACAATTTAAATTTATTCTGGTGATTTTAATGTTACGTTTTATCAGTTATACGCATTTGAATTTCTATTTTTCTTGGTGTATGCTTTGATCAAAAGTTTTTGTGTTCGCATATCTTATTGATGATGCTCCCAAGTATGATGTCACACCACAAGATATACATTAGGTCTCGTTGGCTCCAACGACCCCGGAAACTAGGGAGAAGATATAGAAGCCCCTACATTAGAATGAGAAATAAATGCATTTTCGATCTTTTTACTTATTTGGGTTTTTTCTTCACTTGGGGCGACCGTAGATTAGGCCGTACATGTAGGGCACTAGTTCCTAACTGGTGGTCGAAACTCCTATCAACTCAAGGTTATCAGGTGGGTCGTGAAACATTTTTCGAGGCGCTCGTTAATGTTCACAAAAACAGTAGTATACAGTTGGGTAAATAATGTATGTGCAGATTTTCAGACTAAAATAGGTAGTTAGAACATTGTTAATGATTGGGCTGATATCGGGGTGATCGCAGATACGGCAGAGGTCGCTAGTACACAATTCGGTTTGGCTCCACTGGTGTTGGGTATCACTATGAATGAAGGGAAGAAGATTTTTTCATTTTTATTATTCTATTTCCATCTCGAAATACAAGAAACTTAATCTAAGACGTCATGTTGGAGACTGCTGGTTCCTTGGCTAGTCCACTGTAACCATTTTATGAATAGTATCGTCAACAGCACGCCTATAATGCAACAAAATATATATTGGTAGCATATATGATGTGATAAAGAAAAAAAATATAACGAACCAACTTCATTCACAGTAACAGTCCTTTATACATAGCCAAAGAAAACAACTTTACATAACAGTAAGAAAAGACAAGAGTTCACGTACTTTACATCTAGACTTCCATATCAAATATTTCTTCTCTTCTATTCATATATTCATAAGGGCAAAAGTTTTTTTTTTCATATTCGAATTTCCTTTTCTATATCAAATAAACCATCTTACAAATGTAATCAACTTATAATGTACGGCTTACCTAATTGTGTTTCTCTCATTTGTGTTCATTAACCTTGATATAAGTCAATGATTACAGCCAAGTGCATCTCATGATTAATATCTAGTATTCAGGAGAAAAAATAAAGCAGATCCATCGCCGTTCCTTGCTAAATATGTAGTTTTTATATCAGTGCTCTTTTTTTCAAATGGGACACAAAAGGTTCACCATCAGTACACTGGACTCCAAAAGTGGATTACTGAGAACAATGTAAAACTAAGTTCCTACAGCGAATCTTAAATATAGTAATATCTGAGTGGCACGACGTTCAGGTAGGACAGATATGCATAATGCGATATGAGCTCGATGGGAAACTTCAGAGACGCTTGCATTAACAAAAAGAAAGAAAAAGGTAAAATCAGTCACTGCCAAACACACATTTTTGTACGGAGAGTTTTGCAATGTATAGATATTAACATTCATAATATACATGCATAGATTATGTTTTCCAGTCTTAAAACATGACACTATTCCCTACTGCATATCTCTTCGATGGTCTTGGAAACAAATACTACTCTAATACCGACCGGGAACATGCACGAAATGCAAACACGGACTAATTCAAGCATGATCCACTCTCTACTGTTAATCTGCATCACCCAAGCAAGCACAGTCTCCACCACGACAGTGTTCCAAAGAGGAAACTATGCTACGAACAAGTATCACAGAGAACGTCGTCACTACAACTGATGAAAACAGGGCGATGCTTAATGGCTATGAAGTCCTTTTCAAGCATTTGCATCTGTATTACAGAGTAAGGTCAGACAGAAATGCACTAATCATCACAGCTTATCTGAATGATTTTTACTTTCAGTGAAAGATCGAGATCGACATCATGATTATTCAGAAACGATTTAACACAGACGGAATGCACATACGAAGCACTAGATATGATCATACTACATATACTGATGACTCAAAGCAGTGCTAGGTGCTGTGTCACAGCATGGGATAATTTGTCTTGAATAAAATTGGGATATGGTTACTTGCATGAGTAAAGCATCAAAAACATTTGCACGCAAAATTTTATCATATTAAGTATTAAATATATCAAACATTTAAACTACGTATGACCTAAAAAGCTCGAGATCGTCCTTATTCTAAACCCCTGTTTTCCGTTACGGTAAAAAAAAAATGCTTACAATGGCATATAATCCCCGCAAAAAAGAAGAAAAGAACTAAATAGCCATTCTGATTTTCAAGATATTTTTGCTAATATAATAACACCCAAGACCTTTGAAAAATGAACATCACTATAAGTGAACCCACTACTAAAATCAACCTTATAATGCAATGGAAATAATAAACAGCCTGGTTACTTGCTCGCTGAAATGAACTCTGAAGCTTTTGGTGCTGTGGATCCTTGATGTGCTTTCGAATTTCTCCTGCAGTCGGGAATGAGGTAGCATTACACTTATATCTCCGAAATCTGCCAGCATACCCGACCTCCTACCCTGGCACCACGTCATTTCTACATCTGTAGATAAAGTATTAAACACTTTCATATCTATCTTCCACTCTCATAAAATTTTCTCACAATAAAACACAGCCACTTTCGTAACTTATTTATGTACCTTACAGCTAAAGGTCAGTCGCTTTTTCCCTGCATTTCAGCCACCATGCCAAACCAATTAAGGCAGCACCATCGTCCTCATCCCTATATTATGAAGATGAAGAATTCCCATGTGTGTAATATCACCCAACCCAAAAGGGGCAGAGCTTGACCTTTTTAAAGGACAAAGATTGAAAATAATCTTGCCCTCACAGTTAAAACCCCG
>NW_023662671.1:0-15853 GCF_015228065.2 Penaeus monodon | reverse complement strand
TCACACCAAAACACAACAAAAAACAACACACACACACCACACAACACATACCACACAACCACAATATATATATATATATATAATATATATTATATATATATATATATTGTGGTGTGTTGGTGGTGTGGTGTGTGTGTGTGGGTGTGTGTGTGGTGTGTGGTGGTGTGTGTACATACCTATATATATTATATATATATATATATATATTATATATATTATATATATATATATATAGTATATATATATATTATATATAATATGATCCATTTACAAAAAAAATGAAAATTCTTTTTGGGATAGTGGGATAGTTTTTGGAAGAACACTTCCTGTCCGATGTGACCGAGTTAAACTAGCACACCTTTGCAGGGGCTTGGCACGTGGGCCGCAGGCAATAAAACGACTCACAAGCTGAAGCCTTCTGCCGGAGGTGAATCGCGCCCCAGTCTCCTCAATCGTGGGGCGGAAGTGACGGGAGGGGCACAGTCGGGCGGGGCCAATGTCGGGGTCGTCCACGGCCCTCTCCAGCCCAAAAAAGAAAGGGTATTCAAGGATTTTTTCATTGTTTATAGAATCCTCTTTTATGGTTAGAGTTACCTTTAAGCTTGTTGATACATCTCAGGACGTTATAAAATGTGGTAGTTTTTTTTGTTGTATCTGCTTGATTTCCAGCAACCTGATGTGTTTCCAAGTTTATATCCTTGTCCTTTATTTTTGGATGAATGCAAACAGTAAGATTATTACTTAGTTCTTATAATCAATATTTACTGTTTTACTCTGTACTTATTTTCATCATTATCAATATTATTATATTAATCTTTAATCGCGCAATTGTCCATCACTGTCCCCCCACGTAAAAATAAATAGTAAAAAAAACAGTTTTTTGCTACTATTGTCAGAAAACAGACATCCTTCCAGTAGTGGGTTGGTAATTGATAGTCATATTTGATAATTATACTGGATAGTAATAAGAATAAATTTACAGTAGTTAAGCTTTCACCCTATAACATTGATGATGCCCGGGAGGGAAAAGGAGAGGGGGTGGGGGGAAAAACAGACCAACAAAAGGAACAGACAGAGGAGAGGAGAGAAAGAGAGAGGAGAGGAGAAGGGGAGAGAGAGAGAGGAGAAGAGGAGAGAGAGGAGAAGAGAGAGGAGAGGAGGGAGAGAGGAGAGAAGAGAGAGAGAGGCAGACAATACAAAATTCTCCCCCACACCAACTCACTCCCTACACACCCTCCTGTAGAATTACTTCAGCGCCTTGGCCTTCCCTGATGTCCTGCTGGGCGGGGGGGGGCGCGTGCGAAACTCCTGCTGGAAGCGTCCCTCGCCCGTGAGAGCAAGTCCCAGGTTTTACGGGGGGTTTTGTCAGGGCGGGTCTCCCCTCGGTTCAGCACGGAGGAGCAGAGGCGGGGGGGACCCCCCCCCCGCGGGGGGGGAAAACCTTTGGGGGCTGTTTCCCTTTTGGGGGCCCTTGTAAGGGGGGAAAAAAGGGGACCCAAAATTTTTGGGTATTTTTTTTTTCTTTTCTTATTTTTATTTTTGGAAATATATTTTTTTCACCCTTTTTATTTTTTAAAACCTTTATTATCATTTTTTTATTTTTTTCCCCACCCCCCCCTTTAAAATTTCATCGCCCTTTCGGGGCCCAATTCTTTCATCTTTCTTTTGGGGCCCCTTTCTTTCTTTGTCTTTTTCGGTTTTTTGGGTTCCTTCTTCGTTTTCCCTTTTTTATCTTTCTTTGGGGCCCCTTTCTTTCCCCTTTTCTTTCTTTTTCCATTTCTTTTCTTTAAATCCTCTTTTTTTTCCCCTTTCAGGGTCCATGGGTAAATTCGGTTAAATTCCCCCAATTTTTCTTTAAATTCGCCCCTCGTCTTTTTCCTTTCCTTCTTTTTTCTTCGTTCGCCCCACCTCATCTTTCATTTCCTTCTTTTCTTTTTAAATGGGGTTCTTTTAAATTTTTTAAATTTCCATAAATTTTTTTAAATTCATTTTTTACCCCATCATCTCCCTTTTTCCTTTCATTTTTGGGAAATTGGTTTTTAAAATTCCATTTTTGCTTAGGGGGGGGGGATTCGGGGGGGAAAAATCGGCCTTTTTCCCCTCCAAACCCCTTCCCCCCCCTTTTTTGGGGTTCCCCGGTTTTTTTTTCCCCTTCTCCCCCCCCCCCCCCCCCCCCCTTTTCCCCTGTTTTTTTGGCCCCTTCCCCCTTCCCCCGGGCCCCCCGGGCCCAAACCTCCCCCCCCCCACCCCAAAAAAATTTTTTCCCTTTTTAAAAACCCCAAACCCCTTTTTTCCTTTGGCCACCCCTTTAAAAGCCCCCCTTCCCTTTTTCCCGGCCCCCCTCCCCCCCCTTTCCTTTTTCCTTTCTTCCGGGTTTAAAACTTCCCCCCAAAAACCCCCTTTTGCCCCCCCTTAAGGGGGGCCCCTTCCCCCCCCCCCTTCCCCCCCTTTTTTTTCCCTTTTTTGGGCCAAAAATTTTCCCCTTTTTCTTCCCCCCCCCTTCCTTTTTCCCCTTCCCCCCCCTCCCCTTTCCCTTTTTTAAAAAAACCTCCCCCCCCTTGGGGGGGGGGGGGGGGGGGCCCGGGTTAAAATAATAAAAAACATTACCCCCAAAAAAAATTTTAAAAAATTTACAAATTGGGGACACTACCCAAAAAACGGGGAAGTGGGCCCCTTTTTTTTTAAATGTGTTTTAAAAAAAGGGCCCCAAAAGGATAGAGGGAAAACCCAATTTTAATTGCCCCCAAAAACCTTTTTCCCAAAAAAAAAAAAGGGAAAACTCAAAAAAAAAAAAACCTTTTAATTTTTTGGGGGGGAATCAAGGGGGGGAAAAGGGGAAAGGGGGAAAAAACCCAAAACCCCCCCAAAAGGGGGTGGGACAAAGGGGTTTAAAAAAAGGGCCATAAAAAAAATTTAAAAGGGAATAAAAAAAGGGGGGGCCCGGGGAAATAGATGAATAAAAAAAAGGAAAAAAAACAATAAAAAAAAATTGGGCGGGCCCCCCCCGGGGAAAAAAGGGGTTTTTAAAAATTATTTTTCTTTTTCCCCAAAAACCTTTTTTTTACGGAAAAATTTTGGGGAATGAAAAGGGAAAAAAGGGGCCCAAAAAAGGGGACGGGGGGTTTAAAAAAATCGGGTTTTTTTACTCCCCTTTCCCTTAAAAAGGGGGGGGGGGCCCCCCGCCACTCCCAAAAATTTGGGCAAAAAAAATAAAAAAACGGGGGAAAATTTTGGGCTTTTAAAAAAGTAAACCAGGCGGGGGAAAAATTTTTTGTTAAAAAATTATTGCTGAAAAAAAAATTGAAATTAAATTTTAAGAAAAAAGGAAAAAAATTTTGGGGGGGAGGGGGAAAAAACAAAGCGGGTTTTTTTTTTCCGGGGGGCCCTTTTGGGAAAAAAAAGGTACCAAAAAGGGCCAAAAATTTTAAAATCGGGAAAAAATTGGGGATCAAAAAGGGGAAAAAAACAAAGGGGGGGGAAAAACCCATCAGGAAAAAAACCCCATACCTTTTTGGTTTCTTTTGGGATTACTAAAAAAAGTTTTTTGAGACTGTTAAACCCCAAACGATTTTTCCTCGGGGAAAAAAATTTTTAAAACGTTTTTTAAAAATTTCCCAAAAAAACCACATTCCCAAAACCTAAAAAAAAAACCCCATTTTTTTGGGGGGCCCAAAAACAAAAGGCAAACTTTTTTAAAAAAAAACCCCCAACCTTAGGGTTTAAAAAAAAAAACCGGGAAAGGGTTTTCCAAAGGGGGTTCAAACCCCCGGGAAAAAGTAGGGGGGAAAAAAGGGGGGGGAATTTTGCATTTCTTTCCCCCGGAAAACCCTTTTTTTAAATATTTTATTTTTGAAAAAAAAAAAAAAACCAATTAGAGGGGGTTGCTTCTAAAAAAAATTTTAAAAAAAAGGGGGAAACGTAGATGGTTGGGGAGGATTACAAAAAAAACCCAAATCTAAGTTTTAAACTCCCGAGGGTTTATATTTTTTTTAAACCCCCCGGGGGCATTTAATCTTTTGAAACAAAAACAAAAATTTATTTTGGGGAAAAAAATTTTTAGGGGGAAAGCCGAAAAAGGGGGCTTTTTTGGGTTTTTTTTAAATTTGGCCAAAAGGAAAAACAAAAACTTAAGGTTTGGGGGGAAGGGATAAAAAAAAAAAGGGGGCAAAAGGAACGGTTTTGGGAAATAAACCCTTTTTTTTAAAAAAAATCAAAGGGGGAGTGATTTGGGGGAAAAAATTTGGGAAAAAAAGGGGATTTTCCCCCCACTTTTCCCTTTGGGAAAGCGGGTTTTAAAAATAAAATTTATGAGGGTTTTCCCCCGGGGAGTTTAAAAAAAGGAAAAAAATTTAAACCCATTCCCCAAAAAAAAACCCCCCAACAATTTCCCCCAAAAAAAAAATTCGGGGAAAGGGGGGGGGTTCCCGGGGAAAAGCTTTTAACCTTTGGGGGGGGAAAAAAAAAGCTGGGTTTTTTTGAACTCCATTTTTTTTTCCCCCCAAAAAATTTTTCCCCCCTTTTTTTTAAAATAGGGTTTGGGGGAAGTTTTTTTTTGGGTTTGTGGAAAAAAAAAATTTTAGGACAAAAAAAAAAGGGTTTAAAAATTGGGTTTTGAAATGTTGGTTTTTAAACGGGGGGGGGACAAATTTACTGTGAAAATTGGGCGGGAAAACGGGGAAAAGGGGGGAAAAAAACCCGGGAATGGGGGGAAAGTGCTGGGGGAAAAATTTAAAAATTGAAAAGGGGGGGGGGAAACCGGTTTTTTTGGGGAAACATTTTGGGAAAAAAAAGGGAAAAAAAAATTTAAATTTTTTAAATTTTTTTTTCAATTGATGGGGGAAGTAAAAAAGTTTTGGGAAAAAAAAAAAAATTTGCGGGGGGAAAGGGGGGGGTAAATGGGAAAAACCAGGGGGAAAAAACCCCAAAAACCCCCAAAAAAAACGGGGGGGGGGGAACGAGAAAAAAAAAAAAACTTTCCAAAGGGGTTAAAAATTTTGGGGGGGGGGGTTTGGTTCCGGGGTTAAAAGGGTTGGAAAAAAAAAGGGCCCCAAAGGGACCCCGATTTTGGAGTGGGGGGAAAAAAAGGTGGGGGGGAGGGGGGGCTCCCCCGGGGGCGGGCTTAAAAAATTTTTGGGGGGGCTTTTAACCGGGTTTTTGGGGAAGGGAGTTTAACAAGGGGACCCGGGGTTTAAAAAACTTTTTTAAGGGGATGAAACCCTTCCCTTTTAAAGGGGAAGGAAAAGGGGCCCAAATTTTTTTAACCAAAAAACCCAAAAAATTTAAGCAAAAAAAAAGGGGGGTTTAATTTTAAAATTTTTTGGGGGGGGGGCCCAAAAAAAATGTAAAATTTAAAAATTAAAATTTGGGGAAAACCAATGGATTAATTTTTTTTCCCCTTTCCCTTTTAAAGGGTTGGGGGGTGTGCTTTTAATTTTTTTTAGTATTTGTTTTTGGGTTTTTTTTGTTTATTATTTTCCCAAATTTTTTTTATTTAAAAATAAAAAAGGGGGGACTTTCAAAAGGGGGGCCAACAATAAACGGGGGGAAAAAAATTTTTTCTCCCCCCCGAAAAAGGGGAAAAACCAAAATTTTAAAAATTGGGGTTTTAAAAAAAATTTGTTTGCCCAATTCTGGGGTTTTAAACCCAGGGGGGAAATATTCCTATTGGGGGGCTTAATGTGGCCCACAAAAATTTTTTGGGCCAATTTTCCCTTTATTTTTTTTTTCCGTTTCCCCAATTTTTTTGGGTTTTTTTTTTATTTAATCATTTCCCCGGGGTTTAAAAAGGGAAACTGTTCACTTTTTTTGTAAAATTGTTTTTAAAAAATTTAGGAAAATAAAAAAAACCTTTTTGGGGGGTTTTAAAAGGTTTTTTAAGGGAATTTTCCAAATTTTTGGCCCTTTTTGGGGATTTGGGAAAATTTTAAAAAAATTTTGAGCGGGTGGGGGAAGCGGGCCTTTCTGGGGCCCAATTTTGGGTTTTTTCCATTTTTTTTAGTGGGGAAAATGTTTTTCCAGAGAAAAAGGGTTTTTTTTTGGGATTTTTAAAAACCTTTTTTTTATTTTGGGGGGGGGGGGGGGGGACTAAATAAAAATTCAAAAAACGGGGAAAAAAAATGGGGGGAAAAAATTTTGTAAACAAAAAAATAATGAAAAGGCCCTTTCCGGGTTTTACCACCCCCCAGAAAAAAATTTATTTTTCTCGGGGCCAATTTTAAAAAAATTTTTTTTTTTTCCCCCCCATTTTCGGGGGTTTGGGGGGGAAAGGGGAACCCAAATATTTTTTATAAAAAAAAAGGCCAAAATTGGGGGATATTCAGGGGTTTAAGGGTTGTTCCCTTTGGGTTTAAAAATTGTTTTTGGGGAAGGTTAGTTTGAAAAAAAAAACCCGGGGAAAAAAAGGGGGTTGTTTTTTGTTTTATCATGAGCAAAAAAGCCCGGGTTTTTTACCCCCCCTAAAAAAGGGGCCTGGGTAATTTAAAAATATATTTTATATATATTTTTATATATTAAAATATATATATAAAATATTTATATATAATTTATAAAATTTTTTTTTTTTTTTAACCCGGTGGGGTTTCCCCATAAAGGCCCCCCCGGGTTTTGGGTTACCCCCATGAAAAAACCTTTAATTTTTTTTTTTTTTCCCCTTTTGTTTGGCCCCTTGGGGATTTAAAGACGGGGTAGGGACCCCCAAATTTCCCCTTTCCCTTTTTAAGGTTTAAACCATTTCTCTCTATTTTTTTGGGCGGGGGTTTTTTGGGGGGAAACCGGGGGCCCCGGACCTGGGGCGGGGGTTTTGGCCCCCCAACCCCGGGTTGGCTAGGAAAAGGAAAATCGGGGGTTAAATTTTCCTTTGGGGCCCCAAAGGGGGAAAAAAATTCCCGGGGGGCCGGGGGATTTGGGAAACCCCTTTTCGAAAACCCATTTTTTCCCGTTGGGGGGGGGCCCAGTTTTTGGTTTTTTCCCTTGGGGGTTTTAAACCCCAACCCCGGGCCACCCACCCCCCCTCTTTTTCCATATTTTATATAATATATAATATTATTTTAATTTTATATAAAAAATATTATAAATATAAAATACTTTAACCCCCGGGCGCGGGGCCCCGTTTTTTTCCATAGAGGGTTTGGGCTTTTCCCAACTTTCCCCCCCAAAAAAAATTTGGCGGGGGGGCCCCAAAATTTTACATTTTTTTTTCCCCACCCCGGGGGCCAACACAAAAACCCCCCAAAAACCCCCCCCCCAAACGGGGATTTTTTTAAGGGAAAACCCCACCCTTTAAAAAGGAACCCCCAAGGCCTTTATTTTTCCTTTGGAAAAAAAAACCCTGGGGAAGAGGGGCATGAGGGCGGGGGGAGGGGGGGAAAACCCCTTCTAGGGGCCCTATTACCGAAACCTTTTTAAAAGTGCTTTGTTTTGGGGTTTAGTGGCCCCGAGGGGGAAAAAAAAAAAAAAAGGCCCAGGGGGAACCAGGGGAAAATTCCCCAAAGCTTTCTTCTGTGTTCCTTGGGGGGGCCTTTTATTTAAAAAAAACCGGAAAAAATTAAAAAAGGGAAATGGGGGGCAAAAAGGGGGGCTCAAAAAACCCTTTATTTTTGGGGTATCCCCCTTTTTTTTTGGGGAAAAGGGTTATTTTTGCCCCCGGGGGGGGTTTTTTCCTTGCCCCCAAAAAAACCCCTTCCCTTTTCCCCTTTTTTTATTTTCCCCGAAAAGGGGGGGAACGGGGCAGGGGGGGGGGGGGACGGGGGAGAAAAACTTTTTGTTTTCCCAGGTTTTTAAATTTTGGGGGGATTTTTTTTGCTTTTTGGTTTTGGGTTTCCCCCTTAAATTTTTTTGTTTACAATTTTAGAAAAAGGTTTCCCCCGGGGGTTGGGGGGGGAGGGTAGGGGGGGATTTTTTTTGGGGCCTAAAAGCATTTTTTTTTGGAAAAAACTTTACGGGGCCAGAAAAAAAAAACCAAGCAAGCATTTTCAATTGGGGGGGGGGGGAACCCTTTTTTTGGGGGCCCTTTTTTCCCCCCCCAACCACACCCCTTTGGGTGGGGTGTATATTTGGGAAATTAAAAATTATATAAAATTTTTGGGGGTGTGGGGGTTTTGGGTGGGGGGTTTTTTGTGTTTTGGGGGGCCCCCTATTTTATTTTTTAACCCCAAAATTTTAGGGGGAACTAAATGTGTGTTGGGGGGGGGCCGTTTTTGGTTTTATATTCAATTTTGATTGGGGGAAAAAAAAAAAATTTTTTCCCGGGGAGGGTTAAAAACTGGGGGAATGGGGAAAAATTATATGAAAAAATTTTTTTTCTTTTTTTTTTTTTAAACGATTTGGGGGAAAGGGGTTTTATAAAAATTTTCGAAAAAACTTTTTTTGAAAAATTGCTTCCCAAGGGGGGTTTTCCAAACTTGAAAAGGGGATTTTACAAAAAAAAGGAGTTTTTGGGGATTTTTTCCCGGGGAAAAACCCCCAAAAAAAACTAAAAGAGGGGGGGGAAAAACGGAGGGGAAAATTTTTTTCAAAAAATCCGGGGGCCGGGTTAATTTTCTGAAAAATTTTTGGGGAAAAAAAACTTTTTTATTTTATTTTGGGTTTTCCCCCCAAGAAACCAGTTATTTTAAAACGGGTTTTTTACGGGGTAAAAAAATTTTTAAAGGGGTTTGGGGATAAAAAAAGGGGGGCCCCGGCCCTTTTGACCCCCCCCCCGAGTAAAGAGGAAAGCGGCCCGCCCCTTTTTTGGGTTTTTACTGCCCGATAAAGGGAAAATTTTGGTTTTCGGGGTTTTCCCCTTTAAAATTTTATTGGTTTTCTTTTAAACCCCTTTTAAGTTTTCCCTTTTTCCTTGTTTTTTTTTTTTTTCCCAATTTTTGTTTTAAGGGTGTTGTTTTTCCCAAAATTTAAAATTTGTGGGGGAAAAATTAAAACCCCACAGGGGTTTTTCCAAAAGGTTTTATGCGGGGATTTTTTTTTTCTTTGGGTTAAATTGGGGTTTTTAAACATGCAATTATTTTTCCCGTTTAAAAAACGGGAAAAAAAATTTGGGGTTGGGAAAAAAAAGGGTATTTTTAGGAATTCTAAAAAAAAAAAATTTTCAACAAAAATTTTTTTGGGAAAATTTTTTAGTTTTTAAACCCCCCTAGTAAAAAATTTTGGGGAAAACCCCCTGATTTTTCCAAAACTATTTTTTTTTTTAAAAATTACAAAATTGGGGGGGGGGGCTTAAAAATTTTTCCCCGGTTTTTTAACCTGTTTTTAATAGGGTTTATAATTTCCCTTTTTTTCCCATTCTTTAAAATTTGGGGGCACCCCCTTTTTACTTTTTTTTGTGGGTTTTTCCCCCAAATGGGGTTTAAAAATTTAGGGGGGTTTTTTGGTTTTTTTTAATTTTTTTTTTCCCCTAAGATTTTTGTCATTTTTTTTCTTTTAAAAAATTTTCCAAAAAAAAAGGGGGAAAAAAAAAAAAGTTTTTTGGAAAAAATTTAACTTTTTAAAATTTGAAACCCTTTGTGTTCCTTTTTAAACCCGGGCGGGGCCCAAAAAAAACCCCCAAACCTTTTTTAAAGGGGCTTTTCAAAAAACAAAAGGGGGAGGGCCCAAAACTAAAATGGGGCTACCAAGGGGCCAAAACCTTTCCTCCCCCCCAACCCAATGGGGGGAAAAATTTCCCTTTTCCCTTGGCCAAAAGGAAATTATTCCCCGGGGGGGGGACTGTGCCCCGGGGAAATTTTTAGGGGTTTTGGGGTTCTTGTTTTTTTTGGGGGAAAGGGGCGGGGGGGCCCCAAAAAACTTTTTTCCCAATTTTGGGGGTTTGGGGAAAACCCCGGGAGGTTTCTTGGTTGGAATGCGAAAAGGAAAACCCCCCCCGTTTGGTCTGAATTTTTTCCCAACGAAAAAAAAAAACCCCCCCCCTTTTTGAAAAAACCCCCGGGGGCTGGTATGGGGGGGGCTGTTGGTTGGGGGAAAAAAGGTAGGGGGGGAAAATCTGTTTCAGGAAAACCCCCCCCTTTAACCCCCCAAAAAACGGGTTGGGGGGGAAAAAAAAAACCTTTTAAAAAGGGGTTTTTTCCAACATAATCTGCGGGCCGGGTTAATTTTTAAAAAGGGCCCAAAAGGAAAGGAAATTCCCTTTCCCCTTTCCCCCGGCTCCCAAAAACCTTGAAAATTCCCCCCCCCCCCCAAAAAAAAACCCCCTTGCCCGGTGGTTTTCCGGGCCATTTTCCTGCTCGGGGGGTTTCCCCAAAATTCCCCGGGTTTTCCAAAAATCGGGGGGGAAAAATGTTTTAACATTTGCTTTTAGAAAAAAAAAAAAATTTGGGGAGTTTCCCTTTGGGAAAATTTTTTTTGGGCGTTTTTTCCATTTTTTTTAAAGGGGAAAAAACATTTTTTTCTTCAAAAAATTTTGAGGGGGGAAAATGGGAAAAATAGGAGGGGGGGGGGGGGGGCCTGGTTTTCCCCTTTTCCCTTGGGTTTTGGGGGGGGGGAAAGGGCCAAATTTTATAACTTTTTCTAAAAAAGCGGGGGTTTCCCTTTTAAAAAAAAAAAGGGGAAAAATAAAAAAAAAATTTTCTGGGCCCGGTTTTGGAATTTTTTTTGTATTTAAAAGGGGGGGCCCAAAAATGGGGAAAACCCCGGGGGGAAAACACCCTATTCGATATTTTATAAAATTTTCGGGAAACCCCCGGGGGGCCCCCAAATTTTGGGGGGACCCCCAAAAAATTTCCCAAATTTTCCCTTTTCCGTTCCCAAAAGGGGTTTTTTTCCCCGGGTTTTTTTTAAAAGGGGTTTCGGCCCCCCCTCCCCCAACGTTTATTTTTTTGGGGGTTTTTAAGCTGACACAAGGGACTCCCAAAAAAAGGTTTTCCAAAAGGGGGGGAAGTGGGGAAAAATTTGGTAAGTTTTTTTTTTTACGTATTACGAAGGGGGACAAAAATTGCCAGGGGAAGAATTTTTTTTTTTCTTTTTTGTAAAAGGGTAAAAACCCATTGGTATGAAAAAAAGGGGGCCCCCCAAATAGGTTTCGGGGGGAAAAAAATCTAAAAAATATTTTGCAAAATTTAAAAAGGTTTTAAAAAATATTTAATTTTTTTTTATATATATTTTAAATATTTATAAAAATTTATAAATAGTTAAACCAAAAAATTTTTAAAATTATAAAAATTTACATATATAAATATTTTATTTTAAAATTTATTAAAATTTTAAAAATTTAATTTATTTTTATTTTTAATTAAAATAATATTTAAAAATTTATAAAATATATATTTATTTTATATATAAAATTTTTTTTAAAATATTTTAAATAATTTTATTTTATAATTTTTAATTTTTTTATATAATATAGATATTATATTAAAAATTATATTAAAAAATCATAGGGTTGAAAATTATTTTTATAAAATATATTATAAATTATATATTAAATTAAAATTAAAATTATAAATATTCAAAAAGGGGGAAAAACCCTTTGGGAAAAAATATTTCCGCTTTTACGGGTTTAAAAAAAAAAATTTTCCGAGTGCAAACATTTTTTTGGCCCAAATTTTTTTTAATTTTTTTTCTTGGGGGGCCCCACTTTTTGGGCTTTAAAATTTTTTAAATCTTTTTAAATTGTTTTAGGGGAATTTGGGGGTTTAGCCCCCCCGAAAGGGGATGGTATTTAAAAGTTTAAAAAGGGTCCTCCCAACAAAAATTCCGGGGAAAACGGCCACTCCCCCCCAACCCCTTGTTTTTTTTTTGGGTTTTCTGGGGAAGGGAAAAGGGGGGGGAAAAAGTTAACCCAGGGGAGGGTTTTTGTTTGGTAAAAAATTTTTTCCCTGTCCCCTTTCCTTTTTGGGGCACCCCCAAAACCCGCCCAAAAAAAAAAACCCCCAAAAATCCCGCTTTTTGGGGATCTTTTTTTAAAAACAAAAAAGGAAAAACCCAAAAAAAACCGGGGCCCCCTATTTTTAAATACTGAGGGTTTTCCGGGCTTTTGGGTAAAAAAAAAAAATTTTCCATTTGGGGGGTCTTCTTTCATAAAAAGCCCCCCCTATAAAAGCAACGGGGAAAACCTTTGGGGGGAAATTTTTCTTTTTTTTGGGCCCCATAATGGGGTTGGGGAATTTGGGTTTCCCTTCCCCGGGGGGGCCCAACTTTAAAAACCTTTTTTCGGGGGTTTTTTTTAAACATTTTGGGGTTTTTAAAAATTTCCTTTTTCCAAAAACCTACTAAAAAAAAAGGGGGGGGGGGTTTCCAAAATTTTGCCCGGGAAATTTTTTATTTTGGGGGAAAAAAAAAAAATTTTAAAATTTATTTTTTTGGGGGGGAAAATTTTTTTAAATTTTTGGTTTTTTTAAAAGAGGGGGTAAATTATATTTTTAAAACCTATAATTAAATTTTTATTTTTAATTATGTGTTTTAAAAAATAATTTTAATTAATTAATTTAATTTTTATTCATTTTTTTAAATAAATAAAAAACATAAAAAAAAATTTAATTTAAATATATTTTTTAAAATTTTTATAATATAATAAATAATATTAAAAAAAAAATTTATTAAATTTTTATTTATTTTAAAAAATAAATTTATTATTATAATATTTATATATATATTTTTATAATAATTATATATTATTTTTATAATATAATTTAAAAATAATATATATATATAATATTATTATTAATTTTTTAATAATATATTAATTTATAATTTTTTTATAAATTTTTTTATAATATATATAATATATTAATTTAAATATAAAATTTTTATATAATTATTTTTTATTTTAAAAATATTAAAAATTGCGTGAAAATATTGGGGGTTATAAATAATTATATTAATTATATATAAAAATTATAAAAAAACTAAAATATAAATATTAATATAGGGGTGTTTGTGTGTTTTGGTGGGTTGGTGTTTGTGGGGTGGTTTTGTGGGGGGGTTTTTGTGTGGGGGTTGTGTGTTTGTGTTGTGTTGTTGTTGGGTGGGGGCGGGGTTTTGGGTGGGGTGTGGTTTTTTGGTTGTGTGGGGGTTAAAAAAATTATATAAATTATAATTTATTTTTTTTTAAAAATTTTTAAAAAATATTTTATATATAAAATATATATAATAAATTTTTTAAATATTATATATTATATATTAATTAATAATATATTTTTTATTTTGGGTGTTGGTGTGTGTGTTTTTTTGTGTGTGGGTTGGGGGGGGTTTAAATTTAAAAGAAAGCAGGGGGAGGGTAGGTGGGGAAAAATCTATACATTGTAAAAAAATGGATTACCAAAAACCCCTCATACGGGGGCAGCATGGAAAAGCCTTAACAAAAAGGGCCCCAAAAAACATGGGGGAAGGGGGGGGGAAAGGGGGGGGGGGGGGAAACAGACGGGGGACAGACGAATGCAGTGCTTACCAATATCACAAAGGTTTTTTTTCAACGTTTTTTGGGGGGGAAAGCGTTTTTTTGGGGGCCACCAAAAGCAAAAAACTTATTTATTGGAAAAAGTTAAATGGGAAGGGGGCCCTCCCAAAAACGGGTTCCCCGGGGGGGCCTTTTTGGCGCCATTGAAAAAAAAAAAAGGGTTTTTTGCAAAAAAGTTAAAGGGGGGGATATAAAATTTTCCGGGGGATTTTGGGTAATCTATTTAAAAAATTTCTAATGAATTATAGGGAAACCCATTTTTTTTTTAAGAAACAATTTTTCAGCCCCAAAAACAAATTTAAATTTTTGGTTAAATTTTAAAAATAGCCAAAAAAATTTTCCCATTTTTACGGGGGGAAAAAAAAAAAAAAAAAAAAAAAAAAAAAAAAAAAAAAAAAAAAAAAAAAAAAATTATTTATTTTAAAATTTTAAAAATTATATTTTATATAATAATTTTTTATTTATATTATATTTTGGGTTGTTTGTGTGTGTTGTGTGTGGGGGGTGTGTGGGGGTGTGGGTGTTGTTTTGGGTTTGGGTTTTGGGTGTTTTTGGGTGGTGTTTTGGGGGTTTTTTTGTTGGGGAAGGGTTTTAAAAAAAAAAACACTTTTTTCTGTGCTGTTTTTACTAGGGGGAAAAAAAAAAAACCCAAAATTTTAAAAAAAAAATAGTTTTTCTTTTTAAAAAATAAAAAACATTTTTTCGAAAATTTCCAAAACGGGGAATTCCCTTTTTTTCAGGTCGGAAGAAAGGGAAAAAGGGAGAGAGAGAGGGAGGGGGGGAAGGGGGAGGGGAGAAGGGGGGGGAGAGAGAGGGGAGGGAGGAGAGGGGGGGGGGAAAGGGGGGGAGAGGGAAAAGGGGGGGAAGGGGAGGGAGAGAGGAAAGGAGGGGGGAGGGAGGGAAAAGGAGAGGAGAGAGGGAGAGGAGAGGGGGAAAAGAGAGGGAGGAGAGGGAAAAGGAAAAAAAGGAAAAAGAGGAGAGGAAGAAGGAGAGGAGGAGATTAGGATAGATAAAGAAAAGGGAAGAGGAAAGAGGAGAGGGGGGAGGGGGGGGGGGGGGAAAAGAGAGAGAAGAGGGGAGAGGGGGAGAAAAGAGGGGGGAGAGGGAGAGAGGGGGGAAAGGAGAAGGAAGGGGGAAAAGGGGAGAGAGAGGAGAAAGGAAAGAAGGGGAAAAAGGGAGGGGAGGGAAGAGGAAGAATGAAAGGGGGAGGAGAGAGGGGGGAAAAGGGGGGAGAGAGAGGAGAGAAGGAGGAGAAGAAGAGAAGAGGATGAGGAGGAAGAGGAAGAGGAGAAGGGGAAGGGGAGAGAGAGAGAGAGAGAGATGCAGACACACAGCCAGACAGACAGGCAGGCAGGCAGGCATGCATGATACAAAGGAAGAGACAAACAGGTGATACAGAGAGTGAGAGAGAGTGAGAGAGAGAGAGAGAGAGAGAGAGAGAGAGGAAGAGAGAGAGAGAGAGGGAGAAGGACGAGAGAGGAGAGAGAGAGAGAGAGGAGAAGAGAGAGAGAGAGAGAGAGAGAGAGAGAGAGAGAGAGAGAGAGAGAGAGAGAGAGAGCATAGAAAAAATAATTGCACACAATCTAATCAGCCCCAAATTTTTGTTAGTCAATAGCCCTTAGCAACACGCAATCAACAAAGTCGGAGTTAAAACTGCGACCTTTCACTGTTGTCAGAACTGAAAGTTCAGTGATTATTTATATCTATTTTTTTCTTATCTAATGAAACTTCCTTGTGGTTACATTTCCCCAGTTATACAACATTAAGCACATGTAAGAACATACGCACTGAAGCACCCCTCCAACCCACCAGCCGTAGACAGACAGACACATGCACATGGATACATACATACGAACAACAGTGTGACTATGTTGTACTTTCTAGGTCAGTGTCCTAGCTTATAGAGTTGTTTATCTACCTTTGCTGTTCTGTAAACAAGTTTTTGGTATCATTCCTCCTTAATTTTTATACTTCTTCAGCTACTTTCATGTCTTCATCATTCGATTGATTCAGCTTTAAATTCATCACTTAATTAGTGTAGATGTGTAGTTCACATAGGAGGAAAGAATAGGTATATATATAAGGAAGATAACTAATTATTCCAATTTTAGCTTTTAACTATGGCACCCCATTGCTTTTGGGTGCATTCTACCGCCCTAGATATGATACAGACGGCTGTAGGTATAGGTCAGGAACTGAATGATTTTTTTATTTGCCAAAAAGCCCATTTCTCGAGCGCCTGGGACAAACTGAAAATAATTCACTGTGAGAAGTCTTTAATTCTCTTTTCCTGGTAACGCAGTTTTGGAATTATCTGCAACAAATGAAATTCTTGGTAAATTAAGAAGAAAAAGACATAAAACGTCTCAGCAAAGCCTCAGCCAGATAAGATAAGCCACCCTATCAGCTAAAAATAGTTCACGTGTTGGCCTCAGGGCCCAGAGCCTCAGTCCCCCGACGCAAAAATGG
>NW_023662670.1:0-15855 GCF_015228065.2 Penaeus monodon | reverse complement strand
GCCCAAATTAAAAACACTACCCCTTCATGCAAACCTTGTTAACCCCTCAAGTAATCCCCCCAAAATGCTCCTTTACACCTCCCCACCCCAAACTCCCCCCCCTCCTTATACTGTCTTTTTTTCCACCCCTAAACTTCCCAAACCACAACACCCCACCACCACACAAACAATTTTATATTTTAAAGCTTTTTCCCCCCTCCTTTTTACCACCCCCAAAAACCCCAACCACCAAAAGGGAAGAATTTTTCTTACCTTCCCCCTCCCGCCTTTTTACAACCCCCAAAAAAAATCTTTCCGTACCGATCCGACTTTGTTCTGTCAGTACATCAAAAACCAAAGGGCTTTTAAAATTAATAAATCTTAACCCCTTCCTGGAATCTCGCCCCCCCCTAAATACTTGCCGGGGAACGGGAACCATCTCCATTCCCCAGAAAACTCCCTTTGTCTGAAACAAATTGGTCGTTTGTGGGAAAAGACTTCTGCCTGCCTCAGATGGATATCAGTATGCTACTCCATTCCCCAGAGGGTTTTAAGAACCCCACTAAGCCCAAATTACTTTCTGTAGACACGATCTTCCCATTTTTTCATTTTGGGAAAAAGCCTTCCCAATAATCAACCCCCCCCGTCTTGCCAAAAAATTTTCGGCGCAGATATACGCCAAAAAATTGCCGTCCACAGGGATGCCCTCTAGTGCCCCCAAATGGCATACCGGGTTTCTGCAATCGGCGGAGTCCAAATTTTTGCGGCCCCATAATGTATTTATAGGGGCTCCCCTAAAAGTTTATGAGGGGGCAATTGATTTTGACTTGCTCGCTCTACGTGAAAAAAGACGGAAGCCGTCGGGGCTTTTTTCTTACTCCCTACTTCAGAAATTTCTTTTTCTCTTTTTCTCTTTTTTTTCTTTTTTTTTTTTTTTCTTTTCCCCCCCCTTTTTCCCTTTTTTGGGGCCCTTTTTTTTTTTCCCCCCCTTCCCCCCCCCCCCCCCCCCCCCCCCCCCCTTTTTTTTTTTTTTTTTTTTTTTTTTTTTTTTTTTTTTTTTTCCCCTTTTTTCTTTTTTTTTTTTTTTTTCCCCCCCCCCCCCTTTTCCCTTTTTTTTCTCCCCTTTCTTTTCCCCCCTTTTTTTTTTTTCCCCTTCTTTTTCCTCTTTTTCCTTTTTTCCTCTTCCCCTCCCTTTTTTTCCCCCCTTTTTCTTCCTCTCTCTCTCTTTTTTCTTCGGGGGGGATTTTTTTGGCTATCACCAGGGGCATTGGAAAGGGTTAAAGCCAATGGCCCTTTATTCTATCAATCTATAAAAGGTCAAAAAGTTTTTTTCCTTTAAAAAAAAATGTAACTTTATGAGATTTTTTCTTGAAAGATTTTTATTAGTTTTTTTTTTTTTTTTTTTAAAAAATTTTGTCTTAATTGATTTGTTGCAGAATGTCAGGTTTGGGGTAAGGGTAAGGTTGGATTGAAAAGGGGTGGCATCGGGGGGAATCTTTTTTCAAGGGGGGATGAGGTAGTAAGTCTTTTTCTGTTGACCCTTGGGGCCAACCCCCACCTCCCTTTTTCCCCCTTTTGGGGGGCTTTTCCCCCAATTCTATTTTTTTTTTTTTTTTTTTGGGATTGGGAGGCTGGTCCACTATTTTGCCCGGGAGAGTTTTTTGCTTTTATAAAAAAACCCGAGTTGTACGGCATCAAGGCCCAGATCCCCAGTGCCCCGGAATTTGTCAGCCTGTCTTTCCCAAGGGATCCCAAGTGGCCGGTCCCTTTTTCTTGTTTGATTTGTTGGCACCTTTAGCTCAAATGATTTTACCCGTATTCTTTGGGGGGGTTTTTTCTAAGATTTAATAGTTTTAAATGAATTTAATATAAAAAAAAAACTATTCTATCCGGGGGGGTCGACAGTGCAAAATCAATGGAAAAAAATTTCACAAAAAGATCGATGTATAGGGCAGTCTGTTTTAGCTCCATTCAGTCCCCATACCCGAACCACACATCTCTTTTTTGACCCGTCGGTTATTATATGAAAAAAAGGGGAGATTTTTAAAAAAAGGTCTCTCTGAACCTCTGGCGTACCCCCCCCTCCGGCGCCAGGCCTTGGCTATGGAAGCCGGTTTCCATGATAAAAAATTTTGGGGGTTTTCCCCCAGGCCTTTTTTTGACTCCAGGGTATCGAGTAGAGAGATTATACCGACTTTCTCGACGAGGTCGTGGATTGTGGAAAAGGGCCAAATCCACTATTGCATTAGGGGGGCTCGGGTTTCGACCACCTTGCGCATAGCTAAAGGGCTAATTGGGCCCGCGCTGGGGGAGGGGGGGTACTTCTGACCCCACCTCAAGACGCTCGCCCGATCACTTCAGGGCCCCAAGACACACCCAAACGGCATTTCAAAATCCAAACCCTTTAAAACTTGTTCCGATGCGAACCAAAACCGTTTAACCCAAAATCTACTTTAGACCAAATCAGGGCTTATTCCTTACAAGACTGTCATCGCCCCCCATTTTTTCCCAGAAAGCCTTTAAAAAATTTAGTGCTTTTTAATTTATTTTTTAAACTCCCAAATGTGGTTTTTCCCAAAATTGAGTCTACTATCAAAAAGTACCCCAAAAACTTAGCAGAATTTTGTATAGGTTTTGGGTTTTTTTGTCTAGAGTTGCCTGATTTTCGCTTCCTCCTAGTGAAAAAATTACCCCAAATACCTTTCGAAGGAAAAGCTTAAAACCCCCACTGTAGGCCCCGTTATGAATTACCCAAATGCCAAATTTGGATGCGATTTGCTGAAAATTCTGCTTTACTGGATGCCATATCACAATCTCAGCGTACATGATATTTAAGTTTCCGAGGAGGAGGTAAATGAAAAAAACATAATAGAAATAATTTTGGGTAAAAAGACCCCTCCTTGGGGGGCCCCGTTGCCTGGACAAAAATGTCGAAAAAGTGACATGGGAAAAATTTGCAGCAAAGTTTTAAAAAAATTAATTTTTGAATAAAAAAAGGGAAATTTTCCAGACAAAAGCATAAATTTTCTGAGTGGGCCATATCCCCCTTTGTGGGGTTTTTTTTATATAAAATCGAAATCAAAAAATTTTTTTGGAAATGGCCTCTGAAAGACTTCCCAGTTTTACTAGTGATCGAGAGTTTTGGCGTCCCTTTTGGGAAAACCCACTGTCGAAACTAGTAAATACTGAATTTTAAAAATAAATAGCGTTAAAATTCGTTCCAGACCTTGCATAAGAAATTTGTAAACGAAATTGGGGGTAGGAATGGCAGATCTTGGTTTACCCCCCCCTTTCAAATGGAAGATTTGGGCAAAAGTGCCAGGTTTTGGAAAGGGGCTTTTCCTTTTTGTTTGTAACTTCTAGCAACTTAATCATGTCATCATGTTTAAAAAATGTTTTACATCTCATACAAACCCCGGGGGCCGGGGGATGTTCCCCGGCTTCTGGGTCGGCAAGCTCACCTTGAAAGTTTTTTTTGAAATCAAAGTTCTCCTGGGGGAAAAGGAATAGGTCGCAGCTCCCCCTTTTCCCTTGAGGGTGGGAAGGGGGATGGAAATTAGCTAGCTGTTTGTAGAGAAAACGTTGGGAGTGCATTAGCAATGTCTCTAGGTGAGTCAAAATTTTTACCCTGTGAATGATTTTTTTAATTTGATAATGTTTTTTTATTGATTTTTTTGATAGGGACCAAACTCTGATTTTTGTTTTGTTGTTTTGTTGAGGAAAGGGCCCGCGGGAGCTTTTTTTGTTGTTTATTATTCTACGAGCCAGTCTGCTATTTTTGTAATGAAAAAATTCTCATTTGTGATGTTTTTTTTGAAAAGCCGTAGGCCTTCTCGTCGGCACGCCCCCTGGGGCAATCGGGTCCCCCAGGAACTCTATGTTTAACGCTATCTGTCGAAGTTTTGGAATGGATGGCAATGCTGTTTCTAAAAATCGAATTCTAAATATTGTTTACTTTATATAAATGGTGTCTCCCAAGTTCGAGTTGACTTTTGTGAAGGGGGACCCAGTCTGCCCTTTTTCTTAAAATTTTAAAGCTTGAAGGCGTTCCCGTGTCGCATGAATATTTAATCAAAATAGGAAAGATGATGCCCCAACGGCGTCAATGGTTTTCCCACACGGGCTGCTTGAAAAGAGACCGTGATAAGTCAATAAAGAAAAATTACCGGGTATTACGCCACCCGGGGGAACCTCTTTCAGAAGGTTAAATTGCCCTTTTAAACAATTTAACTACTTGCTCACCTTACCACCACCCGAGGACCCCATAACGTTTAGCATTTAAAAACGCTAATATTACTTTATTTTGTGGCGACTTCTGAAGAGCAAAAAAGCTATCAAGGGGTATCACTGATCAAAGGACAAAACGAACAATAGCAAAAACGTGCCATTTAATTTTTTCTTTGAGCGACAACCCAAATAGAATCATTAGTCATTCGTAAAAGGGGGCTTTTGGGGGATGTAAGGGGACTCCGCCCCCCCCTCCCCCCCCCATCCTTCCACAAGATGGAGTTCCCCCCCAAACGACTCGTCGAGACGAGTAAGGCATTTACTTTAGATCTAAGCTTCGAAGTTCCACGTATAATGGGCAACGCGAAAATTATTTTTTGGGTTTGGAAGTGCTTGTCCCCCCGTTTTTTTTTTTTTTTTGGGGGAGGGAGAGCCTCCCCCTCCTTCCCGGGCCTCTCTCGGGATGGTTTGGAGAAAGAAGCCCCCATGTCCTGCACCCCCCCCGGGAGGGAACGACTGACGATTGCGATCTGCTTCTCTTGGGAAACCGATCGCGAGCCAGACGAAGTCTCACAGTGTAGCCCAGGGGAAAGGGCCTCCCGGCTGTGTTCGTACATCCCCCTTATGATTTTTGCTGGGGTTTATGCATCATTTGACGGGCAAAATTTTTCATTTTAATACTTTAATATTTTAAATTTTTTACGGGCCCGTTTAAGTTTAGCAATTTTTTTCCTTAGCTGCAAGCTGTTGACTGACATTTCTTTCACTAGGGGGATTTAGTTCGCTTCAGCATAGGAAGTTCAGGTTTGGGTCAAACTTTCCACTTTCCCCTTTTTCTTTTAGTATAACTAAAATCATTTTTTTTCAATTTTGCTAATGTTCGTTTCCCTTAAATGCGCCTAGCGATCCGACGACGCAGCACATTTGGAAATCGGTAGAATTGAGGGTCATGGGCTTCGCACTTTCCGGGAACAAAAATTTTCTTTATTTTTTATCAATAATTTAAGAGGTTGTCCGAATTTTTGGGATCTATTTCAAGATGGCTTTTTGGGAAAAAGGTTTATTTAACCGTTCATAAACCCACGTTGACATTTTCCCGGGGTTTTTTTTAAAGCAAAGGTCAAAAAACCAGTTCAGTTTTCGTTTGCAATTTCCCCTCCTTCTTGTCTACAAGAACGTCCACACGTCTTTGGGCCTTTATGCTTCAAAAATTTCATTCTCCCTCGTCCCCGAATCCCTGTGAAGATTACTCCTTTCGGGATTTGGGCCCAAAGGAAAAGGACTTTTAAATGTGATCATGAATTTGGTCACTTAAATAATCCCTTAATCTGGGGGTTTTTTTACTTTAACAAGGGGCTTCCATCTCGCAATTTTTTTACAAAGTCAAATCGCCGTCCACTTGCCATCAGGGCCTTTTTGATGATAAAGGGGGGCACGTTCAAAAACGATTTTTTTCTTTTCACATTACTTTGCGAACCTTAAATTCTGGGGAGGGATTTTTTAAAAAAGGGGCTTTTAGGTTTGTCATTTAGAGGATCCCTTTTCAGGGGAATTCGTCATAAATGGGCATGATCGCCCTCCTCCCTTGAGAGGAGAAGGGGGGAGTGGGGTATCATTCATCCCGGTATCGGACCAGGTCCGAAACCCCCTGCTCAAAATTGTTTTCCCGAGGGATCAAAAACTCTTCTTTTTTACAACCTAACGCAATAGCTAGAGAGTAAAAAAGTTTTTCGTCCTTTACCCCCCCAGTGGAAGCCTGGTTGGGCTCCATTTCCCAGAGGGATCGAAGTGGGGGAACTTTTTTGCCGCCGAACTTTCTTTGGCGAAGGGGCGGTAATTTGTCCCCCCCCAAAGGATACGGATTCACGAGGAACCCAGCAGGCTGGGAAAATCACATTAAGGGGAAATTTTTGGAAAAGAAAAAAAAGCACCCCAAAAGGGCCCCCAGACTATGGGCCCCCCCTACCCAGGGGTCAAAGCCCACAAGGGGTACCCGGGTGTAGAAAAGAAAGCGGGGCTGAGGTGGGGGGCGACGACGCCTACTGGTTTCCGTGCACCTGAAAAAAGGCATGAAGGGTGGGAAAGAAAATAATGACGTAATTTTAGGGTTTTTCTTTTTTTTTAATTTCTTTTGAATCAGAAACGAGACGAGAGGCCCCGGGTCAGGGGAGCTCCTGTGGGACAAGACTTTTTGTTTTTGCTTCTGGTTAAGGTAGGTGTTTTTCATAAAAATTTAGGCGCTTGATTTAATTTTTTTTACCTCCGAAATCACAAATTTAAAAAAAGAAAAACCAAACTTATTGTTTTTGTTCTGTTAAGGATAATGTTTTTCACAAAATTAGCTTTGAAAATTTTTTTGTTCCCCCAGAAAAACCAAAAATAAAAAAAAGGAAAATTTTTTCCCACCCCCCCCCCCCCCCAAAACCCAAAAAAAAAACCACCATTTTAAAAATTTAAATTTTTTTTTCTTTTCAAAAAAAAAACAAAGAAAAAAAAAAAAAAAATTAATTTTTTTTTTCGAACAAAGAAAGAAAAAAGATAAAAAAAGAAAAACAAACAAAAAAAAAACCCAAAAAAAAAAAAAAAAACCCCCCTTTTATATAAAATATAAATATATTTATATATAATAATAATATATAAATATATTAAATAATTATATATATATAATATTATTATATTAATGAATATTATAATTAATAATTAAAATAATTTTTAAAAGTAAAATAAAAAAATGTAAATAAAAATTTTTGTTAAAATTTTAATTAAAATGTAAAAATTAAAAAAAATAAAAAAATATTAAAAAAATTTAAAAAAAATATTTTTAATGTAAAATTTTTGTAAATAAAATATTTTTGTATTTTAAATTTTAAATTTTAAAAATTAGAAAATTTAACAATTTTTTAATTTTTATATTAATATAATTTAATTTTTAAATTTTTTTTTTAAAAAAAAAACTCTTTTTAAAAAATATTTTATAACAATAAAATATTTAAAAAATTTAAAAAAATTAAAAATATTTATTTTTTTTAATAATTTAAATTTATTATAAAATTTTTAAAATTAAAATTTATATTTTTTAATAAATTTTTTTTTTTATAATTTATATAATTTTTTATTATAAAATAATTTTATAATTTTTTTTTTAAAAATTTTAAATAAAATTCCCCTAAAAAATTTAAAAATTTTAAAATTTTATAATATTAAAATTTTAAATTAAAAAATTTTTAAAAATTTTATAAATATTTTTAAAATATAAAACCCAAAAAAAAGGGGAATTATTTTTTTTAAATTTTTTAAAAAAATTTTTTTTTTAAAAATTTTAAATTAAAATTTATTTAAGTAAATTTTTTTTAAAAAAGGGGGTTTTTAACCCTTTAAAAAATTTTTTTTTTATAAATTATAAAAATTTTAAATTTTTAAAATTTATTTTATTTAAAATTAAAAAAATAAATATATAGAAATTTTTAAAAAAATATATTTTAAAATTTTTTTTAAAAATTCCAAGGCTCAAAACAAAACATTGTTTTAAAAGGATAAGTATATTAACCAAAGCCTCCAGGACAACACTTCAGACAACACTTAGTGTTCACTGGGGGTTTGTCTTGACATAGAGGGCCCTTAAAAGGTGATTACACAAGGAGTAAATTAAATAGACGGACCCCCCTGATATTCTTTTCCTGGTTGCAGGAAAAAGTTTTTTTTTTTTTTTACTAAAATTTAAATATCAATTTGGTTTTTTTATTATGAATATAATTTTTATAATTTTCTTGGCATTCCCAACAACAATTTTTAAAACCAAAAATCAAAAAAAGGGAAAGGGGGGAAGCTAGTATATAAATTAGCTATTGGTCTTTGGACCCAATATTGAAAAAAACAATAAAAATTAAACCACAGTGGGTAGGGCAATATAGCCATCCCTTTGGTTTTGGGGGTTAATTTTCCGGGAAGAGAACATGTCCACCCCCTGGAACAGACCAGTCATTTTCCAGGGTAATAAATGTAAAAAAGTGTTAAAATTTATGTAAGAAGGGTTGATCATTGCCAAAGTACAGGGGGAAAAACCCAGGGTGAAAATTTATATGATCTTATGTATACAATACCGAAGGGGGTTTTATGTAGGGTTTTTTGTCATATATTGGCTCTTGAAAAGTGTATGGTTTGGGGGGGAAAAGGTGTACAAATTGAGTAATTTTTTGGTCAGGACAATGCTTTGGACTGGGGCCTATTTAGAGGGTTTGGTGTTCACCTTTGCCATGCTACTAAAAAGGAAAATTTTTTTTTAATTCTTGATCCAAATTTTAATTTTAATGTTTTTCTTTGAAGCTATTTAAAAGAAAGATTAAAAGAGCATGCATCAAGGATCATGACTGAAAGACCATCCCCTTTTAGCCAGACCAAATCAGCCTATGGGAATAGCAGTCACCGGGGCCCCAACCAAGTAATAGTTTTATTGTGTTTTGGGTTTTTGTGTTGTGTTTTGTTTGTTTTGGGGTTTGGGTGTGTGTTTTGTGTGTGTGTGTGTGTGTGTGGTGTGGTGTGTGGTGTGTTGTTTGGGGTGGTGTGAGTGTGGGGGGGAGTGTGGGGGGTTTTTTTTGTTTTTGTGTTTGTTTTTTGGGGTGTTTTGTGTGTGTTTTGTTTTTTGTTTTTGGGTGGTGGTGGTGTGGTGTGGTGGTGAGGTGAGTGTGAGGTTTGTGTGTGTATGTTGTCTGTCTGTCGTCATATGCAGGACAAAGTCTTAACCATTTTAGGGATATGATATAATTTTCTTTTCTAGGAAAAAGGGGGCTCTTGCATCAGGAAGGCCCCGGGAGATACAAAGAAATCCAACCGTCTGTAAACAGATCACCCTAGATGTCTGTTTTAGTCGTTACAGTCAACCAAGTAATTTAAATTTTTTTTTTTTTATGGGTTTTTATCTTTTTATGTCTATATTCCCGGAGGTTTTTTGGATTTTTTATCGTTTTTTTAAAGGGTTTTTCTTGTGTTATTTTTAAATTTTGATCTCTTTTTATATAAATTTTTTATTTCCATGTCTTTTTAAGAAATTTTCAGTGCCTTAGTAGTAGAATTCTTAGCAGGGAGGTAGATTTTCCCCAAATTTATAAGAAGAAAATTTGGTTTAGTTTTTTTAAAAATTTTTTTAATGCCCAAAAATTTAGTTTTCTGAGGGAAATTTTGGGACATTATAATAAGTGCTCATTTTTTTCTGGATTTGGGACCATCGTGGTTTGGGGTTTGGATTAAAAATTCAGTTTTTGTAGGGTTTTTTAGTCTTTTAGTTTTGTCAGTGTCCTTTTAAGGAAACACTAAAATTTTTGTTTTTGATTTAGACCATGGGTGGGGGTGTTATCTTTTGGGGACAGTTTTTTTGATCAGAGTTTTTATGTAACTGTTCTCCCTAATCTCTTGCTTTTTTTTTTTTTTTTTATGTTTTTTGGTTCTGGGTAATGGTTTTTGGGAAAATTTTTAATTTAGGCTTTTTTTTCCGCAAGATTGCAATTTCATTTCCCTTATGCTTTTATTGTGCTGGGGTCCATTTCATTTTGTATTTTTGTTTCTTTTTGTTAAAGTGTAAAATTTCTTTTGCATTTTATATGTTTTGTTTTTTAGTATTTGGGTTTGTGATTTTTAGATCATGATTGTGAGAGTGAATCTGTGAAGAGAATTTTGTTATTTTTTAAGTTTAGCGTTAAAACCCCCGTGTTTTATTGCTAAAATTTCTTTTTTCCGTGATTGATTTTTTTTGGTAATTTCCAATTCTTGTGTTTTTGTTTTTTTTTAGTAATAGGGGTGCAATGATTGGGTTTCTTTACATTGTCTATTGGTGAATTTTTTTTACGGTTTTTATATTTTGGGTTTTTTAGAAATTAAAATTTGGGCTTTTTATTATTTCTTTTTGAATTTTCCCTTAATTTTCTTTAATTTAGGGGAGAGATCATACCATGGGGTAGGGATTTTTTTCGACTTCATTTATATCATTTTGATTTTTTTTTTTTGAAGTTTCAATGACTTTGTAAAGGGGGAAAAATTTTTATTTTTTTGGGGTTTGTATTTTGATGTTTTTTTGTTTTTTGCTTTTTTTGGCATGTTTGTTTTTTCCCGAACTTTACTGCTGTAGCATACTAATTCCTTTTTTTGTCTGTTTTTAAAAGGGTTTTTTTGTTAGGGTTAAAGTAATTATTGGGGGAATTTTAAAAATCCCATGCTGTGTTTTGTATCGTTTTAATTTTTTTTTTATCATTATTTATTTATTTGTTTATTTATTTCTTATTTCTTTATTAATTAATTTCATTTATTTATTTAAAATATATAATTATTTATTTTTGCTGTTCGATATATGGCCATTTTTGTATTCTATTTTGGTTTTACATAGATATTATAAAATTTTTTTAGAGATTCTCGTCTTGCTCTCCGTTATATATATTTTTTACATTATATTTATTCTTTTTAAGAGACTCTATTTTTCATGTTTTCTAGTGTTTTATAATTTTATTTTGGTAAATCAAATGTTAGTCCCAGGATATCTTAGCTTTCGGTGAATTCTAGTTCTTCTTTTCTGTTTTGATCTTTGGTAACTGTGGCCCTTCTTTTGTTTGTGAAATATAACAGCTTTGTTAGATTTATCTTTAAAATCCCAGGTTCTGCCCATTCTTTTACTTTTTTTTAGACCTCTTTCTATTGCTTATGGCTTTGTTTAGGTGTTTACTTGTGGTATTATTTTTATTCATCTGCTTTTTTTTTTTTTTTTTTTAGTTCTGAGAATTTTAGATCATTTATTGTAATGTTGACGAGTTTTTGGGCTTAAGGGGGAACCTTGTGGAAAGCCACTCAATATTGTTCCTTTTACAGAATTTGGTTCTGTTTTTATTTGGAATGTTCTATCTTTTAAAAAATATGTATTCAATTTAACAAATTGCCTTTTTTCCCTGGGTTAACCATTTATCATTAGGGCATCATGATTACTGTATCAAATGCTTTTCTAAGTCTAGCATGCAATTTTAGCATATGTTTTATCTTGATAGCAGTAGCTATGTTTATTTCTACCATTTGTAGTGCTTCCATTGTCATGTAATTTTGGTCTAAAACCATTATATCTAAGTTTAGTTTATTGTTTGTTTCAAGCCGCTATTTTAATCTTTTTGTTATTAGTTTTCAAATATTTTTTCTAGACATGTATTTGACTGATGAATCTGTATGATTTGATTCTGATGGTTTGTTTCCTGGTTTTTTGGATAAAATTTTTATTATTGCATTTTATTAATCCTGGTCCAATAAGAATTTAATTTGTTTATTATTATCCCTAAGATTCTGGGGGGAAATTTTGTAAAATTCATAGGGAATTTCATCAGGTCCATATGCTTTATTATTTTTGTGTTTTTTTATAACTAAGATTAATTCTTTTTAGTGATTTTATAATTATTTCTATATTACTTTTTTTTTTTTTTTAAAATTTTTTTTTCGAGGTTATATTTTTTTATATACTTATTATTGTTGTTACTGTATTCTTTATTATTTCTGTCTATGAGAAGTCTTTTTATTTTTATTTTGTATTTCTTTCTGTG
The DNA here is from genome assembly GCF_015228065.2 of Penaeus monodon. NCBI lineage: Eukaryota > Metazoa > Arthropoda > Malacostraca > Decapoda > Penaeidae > Penaeus > Penaeus monodon. Next base: position 4,087 of record NW_023662670.1, on the reverse strand, counting down.
TCCAAGCTATTGGTGAATCTTCAACATTTACTTGTTTACCGTATCTTTCACGATAACATTCTGGGTAGATTTGTTCATTTTTTTTTGGGTTCTTTTTTGGTGGGAGAAAATCTCTTTAGGATTTTTATTTGAGTCAAGTTTTTTTCTTTTGTTGGGGTTCTCTGCCCTGCTGTTAGGCTTTGAGGTTGATTTATGGTTTGGACATATGTTTAATTTGTGTTGGATTTGCTGGAAGCCATTTTTTGTGTTTTCTTATCTTTGTTAATTTTATTTTGTCGGGTTTCACTTCTGGGTATTTTGTTTTTTATAACAGTGGTCTTAATTTGTCTTTTAAATTCTTTAGGATCTGTTTAAATTTCTACTGGAATATAGTATCATATGAACAATCTTTGTTTTTATTTAAGGCAGGCTGTTTGCAGTTTATGTTCCAGTCCCCTAGTTACTGATCTGGTTTAAGGGTGGTAATTTTGACAAATTTCTCACATCAAATTTTTTAGCTTTTCCCATTCCAAGCACTTTCGTGTGTCCTTGTTATGTACTTATGAAACACTGATTTGTTAGGGCATCTGTTAACTTCATTGGGTTTTTAACCCAATCCGACAGGCATGGCACGTACGTACATGCCATGTCCACTTTCAGTTTACTATATGAATTGTTTTACATGTAGATGGTACACTTGTATTAACCCAATCGGCAGTTTGGCCCAAAAATACATGCCATGCCACTGGAACACAGGTTTATTTTGTATTCACACATGATGGCTCTACAAGTGCTTAGTCATCAAGGGTCACTTATTAGTCCTACCTTTCTCACCTGTTTACCCTTTTCCTTGACTTTTGGAAGGATCTTTTGCATTATTTCATTGTCTTAAAAGTTAACAAGATTTTAATAATACTTTAATAATCATAACATCAATAACAATAATAACAGTATTGATATCAAATTTTATTAAAAGGAAAAAGCATTTTCCCGCCAATTCAAGGAATGGGGAAATCAAGATCAGTCAGTAGGGCCTACTGATAGACTCCTTGGAGGCTGAGCACATGTGGAGCCATCTGTATGTAACAAAATTCACAAAAACCTACAAGGGACAGAACATAAATCCGGGGTGATTGGGTTAAGTCACCATTGAGCCAATTACAAGTACTGCCTTTCTCGCCTGTTTACCCTTTTCTTTGATTTTCGAAAATATCTTATGTTATCTTATATAGCTGTTACCAATATCTATAACAATATAGTAATTCTTCTTATTTTTTTTTAACGGTAGGTTCATGTTTGAGCTGCCGTGGTCAGAGCATGACACTTAATTGTAGTTTTCATGTTGTGATGCTCTTGGAGTGAGTACGTAGTAGGGTCTCCAGTTCCTTTCCACGGAGAGCGCCGGTGTTACCTTTTAGGTAATCAGTCTCTCTATTTTATCTGGGCTTGGGACCAGCACTGGAGTTGGGCTGGCTTGGCCACCCAGTGGCTAGGTAGGCATCGAGGTGAAGTTCCTTGCCCAAGGGAACAACGCCGGCCGTTGACTCGAACCCTCGAACTCAGATTGCCATCGTGACAGTCTTGAGTCCGATGCTCTACCACTCGCCACGGCGGCCTATATAGTAATTATAATGTCTTTAATAAAACTGACCCATCGATATTGGTAGAATTAGTAAAGAAAGAAAAAAAAAAGAACTACCAATTTAAGGGAAGGTGAAATCAGGCAAGGTCACAAGATCTACTAATTGACTCTTTGTGGCTAAGCACTAACAGAGCCATCTATGCGTAAGACATTTCACCAAAAAAAAAAAAGAAAGAAGAAGAAGAAGAAGAATAAGAGAAGAAGAAGAAGAAGAAGAAGAAGAAGAAGAGAGAAGAAGAGAATGAGAGAGAGAGAGAGAGAGAGAGAGAGAGAGAGAGAAAGAGATGAGCATAGACTTTCCCAGCGACCATTGCATTAAAATTTGCAGTTTCTGATTCTCCTGTTAAGTTAATTTGTTGGGGATGTTCTAATCTGTCCCCCAAACAGTATACATCACTCCATATCTCACCTGTAATCATAAGATATGCGCTTCATTATCTCCCATCCTTGTTTGCCAACGAAGGAATCACGAAGTCTTAGTTAAACCCAATTATTGTAGTGTTTGTAGAGATAGTCTCTTCTGCATCTAATTTTTATTGTTGCTCAGCCAAGAAGGGTTTACTTACATCACTGCTAGGGCATACATATAACGGGTCATAGAAAACAGTGTATGTAAATACATAACATAATTAGTACTATATGGTTATCTTGCCCTATTGTTGTGCTGTCTGTCATGGGTGGTTTCTGCCGTCTTTGTGTCTCCAAGTAAGTTTCACAAAGTCTTCTATTAGTTTGTGAGTTGTAGTCCATTTCTTTTAGGATTCCAGTCTTTTCTCCTAGATTTAGGTTTAATTTTGCAGTTTAAGCAAAAGTCTAAGTAAAAGTTTGTTTTCTCAAATACTGTCAAGTAATTTCATTTGCCAGCACCTTACCTTTATTTGTGTCTCTGCCTGTGGTTGTGTTTAGGCTATGCTTCTATCTCAACCTCAGCTTCTCTCTCTCTCTCCATCTCTAATTAATTTCTTGCATTAATGAAATTTATGTGGTGTATTAAAGTAAATTGCTAATGTTTCTCAACAAAGATATTGTGCAGCATTAATGGTAAAGTACATCTGGCTTACTTAAAAATATATTTACAGTGATAGGAGAAAGAGCATTGGAAGCTGTTATTGCAAGGGACTATAGAACAAGTTGTTCTTGTCATTTACACCCAAGAACAGCAATCAATGTTACTATCAAGAGATGCAGTCAGATGGACTTGTAAGTTTCTTTTCCATATTAGTAGAGAATGTGTCATACATGAATAACAGCCTCCTTGGTATTTGCACAAAAAGACATATTTTCCACTATAAAGTATGCACCTGACAAAAGGGTGATATTAATATTTTATATGTTCTGGTTAGGCTCTCTCAACAAGTGTGAATGCTGCTTGTATGGCTCTAATGGATGCAGCTATCAGATGAATAACACCTTTGCTGCAGTCACATGCTGTATTACAGGAGATGACATCATAAAGATTGAACCCACAGAAGCTGAGATTAAGGTAATTTCTGTTCAAGTATTAGAAATATGAAAAATGTTTTTAAAAGTAAATGGAAGTTTTTAGGTGTAAAACTTTTTAAATGACCAATGATGTTAATTAATTTCTTTTATTTTTAGTGTTATAAATTTTTTTAAAGAAAAAGAATAGTTGGATGGTTTTCCTGAAAACCACTAATTTAGTATTACATCTTTTTATATTTTTTTTTTTTTTAGGGTTTAAAAGATAATTCGGGGCATTATTTTCCCCCTGTTTAGATATTGAAAAAGTGACTAGTAAATGCAACAAAAAATTTAAAGTTGATGAAGGATATTACTTATTTCCGGGAGTGAGCAGTTTCCCCATTGTTTTTTAAGGGTTTGGGGTTTAAGGGCTGCAGCCCCTCAGGAAGTCGTTGAATGAAGAAAATTCAGCCTGCCTTTTAAAATTAGATTGAAAACGAAAGTGTCTTCAATTTCTATAGACAAAACCCGGAGAAAAAATACAAAGAGAAAATTTCTAAAAAAAACTCTGAATTGTTTTTAATTTTGCTTTTTTCTCTTTACCCGATTTTTGGGCGGTGTGGGGGACAATTTTAAAAAATCCCTTAGTATAATTTTTTCATTTGCTTGGAAAGATGTTTTTACCTTTTTTTAAAGAAAATATCAACTTGGAGATTTTATAAGTAAAAATTAAAAAAGCTTTAGTATTCTAGATTTGCTTTCCCACCAAAGGTTGATTGCTTTTTCAGGATTGCAAAAGTATTTTGATGTTAAATAGTCTGTTCGGGGCAGAATTTTTTTGTGTGAATTTTAAATTTGATTTTAGAAAATTGAAAGAAGTCTTTTAAAATACAAAATTTTTTGGGAAAATTTTTGTTCCAAAAAATTTGAATATGTGAATGGCTTCAATCTATATGAAAAAATTACAAAATTCATTTAAAAATAAGTGGGAAAAATCAAGGAGAATATAAGAGTGGGAAAATATTTAATTGAATGGGGACCCGA
>NW_023662668.1:0-15858 GCF_015228065.2 Penaeus monodon | reverse complement strand
TATTTATTGAGTATTATATAATTATCATATTATTCATTATTATTATCATTATTATATTATTATATTATTATATATTTATATTATTATTAATTATATATATTATTAATTATATTATTATTTTATTATTATTATTATATTATTATTATATTATATTGCCAAAAAATATATTATAACTGTAATAATAACAATAATAATAATAATAAGTATAATTATAATAATACGAATTGTTATATATTGTTATTAATATCATTATTGTTATTATTATCATTATTATTTTTTTTACTGGTAGTATAATTGTAAAAATAATTATATAACAGTAATAATACAGTAAATAACGATATTAATTAAAAGAATGATATAAATAATGATTATAAAAACGTTATATTGTTATTATTATTGCTATTACTATTATCATTGTAGTTGTTATTAGTATAGATGTAAAAATAATATTTATAACTGCAATAATTGCAATAATAATGATAATTATTGCAATAATGATGATATAATTGCATATGATGATAATGATGATAATGATGATAATGATGATAATGATGATGATAACGTAATAATGATGATAATCATGATAATAATGATGATAATAACAGGAATATTGTCCATATATAATAAAAAAAAAGGTAAAAGAAAAAAAATCCCAAAAGTCGAAAAAGCGGCAAAATCTAGCGAAATATAGCCTTTTGAGAGTAGACTCCAAAATGACGTTTTTTCCATTCATTTGATGATTTCTGGCAATTATTAGGGTAATAATGATAATAATTACCTGAATTCTATTAATCATGACAATAATAAAAATTTGGAAATTTGATGATTATTATTATTATTACTATTATCATTATTATTATCATTATTATCATTATTATCATTATTATTATCATTATATTATTATATTATTATTATTATTATTTTATTATTATTATTATTATTATTACTTAATTATTAGTATTATTGCCAAAAAATATATTATAACTGTAATAATAACAATAATAATAATAATAAGTATAATTATAATAATACGAATTGTTATAATATTGTTATTAATATCATTATTGTTATTATTATCATTATTATTTTTTTTTACTGGTAGTATAATTGTAAAAATAATTATTATAACAGTAATAATTACAGTAATAACGATATTAATTAAAATAATGATATAAAATAATGATTATAAAACGTTATTATTGTTATTATTATTGCTATTACTATTATTATTGTAGTTGTTATTAGTATAGATGTAAAAATATATATTATAACTGCAATAATTGCAATAATAATGATAATTATTGCAATAATGATGATAATAACTGGAATTGTCATATATATATAATAAAATAAAAATAAAAAAATCCAAAAGTGAAAAAGCAAATACGAATATATTTGAATATCCAAAATAGTTTTCATTTTAATGATTTGCAAATTTAGGGTATAATGATAAAAATTTCAATTTATAACATAAAGATGAAAAATGAGATTATTAGATTGATGAATTGGAATTAATTATTATACTAATATCATTATTGATTATATATTATAATTAATTATGATAATTATTATATTAAATTATAATTTATTATTTGTTATATTATTATTATTGTATTATTATTATTTTATTATTATTATTATCATTAATATTTTTATTATATTCAAATAATTATTATTATATATATAATAACTTTAAATTAGTAATAATAATATAATTATTAATACAATTTAAATATTGATAAAATATATTATATGTATATATATATTATTATTATTATTATTATATAATTGTTAAATAATTTTATAACATAATTATTTAATAATATTAATTAAAATAATTTTAATATAGATTATAAAAAACTTATTATTTTAATTATTATTTATTAAATATTATATTGTTGTTTTTATATAATGTAAAAACTTATATTATAACTAATATTCATATAATATGATATATTTGATTGTATATTAATATAATATTATAATGTATTGAATAATGATTATAAATATAATAAGATAATAATGATGAATAATCATGATAATATGATGAAATAAGAGAATTGATATATATATAAAAAAGGTAATAGAAAAAATCCCAATGTGTAATAAGGAAATGTCTAAATATATATGAAAGTGACTCCAAAATGATTTTCCATCATTGAGATTGCAAATTAGGATAATTTAAGAATAAAATGAATTATTAATCATGACAATAATGATGATCACGTTATAATAAATGACAATTGGATAGACCTTTGGATGATTATTAATATTATTACTTATTAATCATTATTATTATCATTATTATCATATTATTATCATTATTATTATCATTATTATTTATTTTATTATTATTATTATTATTATTTTATTATTATTATTATTATTATTATATAGTTATTATTATCTATTTCTTTAATTATTAGTATTATTGCCAAAAATATAATTATAGCTGTAATAATAACATATAATGAATAATAAGTATACATTATAATAAGGATGAATTGTTATAATTATTGTTATTAATATCATTATTGTTATTATTATCATTATTATTTTTTTTACTGGTAGTATAATTGAACAATCATTATTATAACAGTAATGACTTACAGTAATAACTATATAATTAAATAATGATATACATAATGATTATAAAAACGTTATTATTGTTATTTATTTATTGCTATTACTATTATTATTGTAGTTGTTATTAGTATAGATGTAAAAATATATATTATAACTGCAATAATTGCAATAATATGATAATTTATTGCAATAATGTTATAATATTTGCAATAATGATGGATAATGTGATGATAAATGATGATAATGATGATGATAACGATAACTACATGATGATAATCATGATAATAATGATGATAATACAGGAATTGTGTCCATATATAATAAAAAAAAAAAAGGTAAAAGAAAAAAAATCCCAAAAGTCGAAAAGCGGCAAATCTAGCCGAAATATAGCGCTTTTGAGAGTAGACTCCAAAATGACTTTTTTTCCATTCATTTGATGATTCTTGCAATTATTAGGGTAATAATGATAATAATTACCTGAATTCTATTAATCATGACAAAAATGATGATAAAGTGAGAATAAAGAGAATTTGGCATAACATTTGATGATTATTAGATATTATTACTATTATCATTATTATATATCATTATTATCATTATTATTGATCTTATTATTATATTATTTTAATTATTATTATTATTATTATTATTATTATTTTATTATTATTATTATTACTTTAATTATTAGTATTATTGCCAACAAATATATTATAAACTGTAATAATAACATAATAATAATAATGAAGTAATAATTATAATAATACGAATTGTTATAATATGGTTTATTAATATCATTATTGTTCTTATATCATTATTATTCTTTTTACTGGTAGTATATTGCAAAATAATTATTAACAGTAAAATTACAGTAATAACGATATCAATTAAAATAATGATATTTAAATAATGATTTTAAAAACGTTATTATTGTTATTATTATTTGCTATTACTATTATATTGTATGTTGTTTATTAGCATAGATGTAAAAACATATATATTGATAACTGGAATAATTGCAATAATAATGATACTTATCCAATAATGATATAATAATTGCAATAATGTGGAATAATGATGGATTATAATGATGATACTGATGATAATGATGATTATAACGATAATAATGATGAGAATCATGATAATAATGATGATAATAACAGGAATTGTGTCCATAATTAGATAAAAAAGGTAAAAGAAAAAGAATCCCCAAAGTCGAAAAAGCGGCAAAATCTAGCAATATAGCCTTTTGATAGTAGACTCCAAATGACGTTTTTTCCATTCATTTGATGATTCTGGCAATTATTAGGGTAATAATGATTAATAATTACCTGAATGTCTATAATCATGACACTGAATGAGATAAAATGAGAATAAGAGAATTTGGATAACATTTGATTGATTATTAATATTAATTACTATTATCATTATGATTATCATTATTATCATTATTATCATCTCATTATGATCATTATTATTATTATTTTATGTATTATTAATTATTATTATTATTATTACTATTATTATTTTATTACTTTAATTATTAGTATTATTGCCAAAAGATATATTATAAACTGTAATAATAACAATAATAATAATAATAAGTATAATTTGAATAATACGAATTGTTATAATATTGTTATATATCATTATTTGCTATTATTATCATTTTATTTTTTTTACTGGTAGTATAATTGTAAAATGAATTACTATAACAGTAATAATTACAGTATAACGTATTAATTAAAATAATGATATAAATTACTATTATAAAAACGTTTATTATTGTTAGTTATTATTTGCTATTACTATTATATTGTAGTTGTTATAGTATAGATGTAAAATATATATTATAAACTGCAATAATTGCAATAATAATGATAATTATTGCAAAATGATGATATATTCAATATGATGATATGGATATGTAAATGATAATATATAACATATAATGAAATATGATATAAGGAAATAAAGATTTGATATATAATAAAAAGTAAGAAAAAAAATCAATCAAAAGCAATATTATCAAATATAGCTTTTAGTAATAAAATATTTTTATTCATTATTGATATTCGGAATTTTAGGTATAATTAATAATTATATATTCATAATATAATAATGTATAATAATATGAATAAAATAATTATAATTTAGATTTATAATATGTATTAATTATATTATATATTTATTATTTTTATTATATTAATTTTAATATTAATTATTATATATATTATATTATATTATTATAATATATTATTAATATTATTAATATTATTATTATTTTAATTATTATATTATTGCAAAAATTATTATAACTGTAATTAATAAATATAATAATAATAATATAATTATAATAATTACAATATGATTAATATTGTATTAATATATTATGTATATATATATGATTATTTTTATGTAACGTAATAATATGAAAAATAATTATTAATAATGATAATAACAGATATTATTAAAAAAAATTAAAGAAATATAAAATAAATGATTAAAAACGTTATTTAATTAGTGAATTACTTATTAGATGTAGATCCTATATATTTTAATCATTATTATATATGCAATATTGAATAATAATGATAATATTAATGAATTATTAATATGATAATGATGATGATAGAATGAAATATGATAATGATGATGATAAATATTGATGATATTAATATATAATAATATATATAACATAATTCCATATATAATAAATAATTATGATATATTATTATTATATATTATATATAGTTATTATTTATTGATATTATTTTAGTATATTATATAACTTTAATTTTAGTATTTGCCAAAAATATATTATAACGTAATAATAAATATAAAATTATAATTATAATTATAAATAATAGATTGTTATAATTTTATTAATATCATTATTATTATTATATTATTATTTTTTTTACTGTGTATAATTGAAAAATAATGATTAAACGCTAAATAATACCAGTACTAACGATATTAATTAAAATAATGATATAAATAATGATATAAAAAAGTCATTATTGGCTATTATTATTGCTATTACTATTATTATTGTAGTTGTTAATTAGTATAGATGTAAAAATATATTATAAACTGCAAATAATTGCATAATAATGATAATTATTGCAATAATGATGATAATAATTGCATAATGATGATAATGATGATGATAATGATGATAATGATGATTAATGATGTGATAACGATACTAATGATGAAAGTCATGATAATAATGATGATAAAACAGGACATGTGGGGGGGGGTCCCCATATATAATAAAAAAAAAAAAGGTAAAAGAAAAAAATCCAAGTCGAAAAAAAGCGGCAAAATCTAGAGAAATATAGCCTTTTGGAGAGTAGGACTCCAAAATGACGTTTTTTCCATTCATTTGGACGATTCTTGCAATCGATTTGGGTAAATAATGATAAATAATTACATGAATTCGATTAACATGACAATAATGATGATAAAGTGAGAATAAAAGAGAATTTGGATAACATTTGATGATTATTAATATTATTACTATTATCATTAATTATTATCATATTATATTATATCATTATTATGAGTCATTATTATTATTATATTATTAATATTCTGATATTAGTATTATTATTATTATAGATTATTATTATATTATTCCTTATTACTTTAATTATTGTATTATTGCCAAAAAACATATATTATACACTGTAATAATAACAATAATAATAAGAATAAGTATAATTAAATAAAAAATACGAATTGTATAATATGTATATTAATATCATTATTGTTATTATATCATTATTATTTTTTTACTGGTTAGTCTAATGGTTAAAAAATAATTATCTATAACAGTACATAATTCAGTAATAACGATATTAATTAAAAATAATGATATAAATAATGATATAAACGTTATATTGTTATTATTCTAACTATTACTATTGTATGGTAGTTGTATTAGTATAGATGTAAAAATTATATATTATAACTGCAATAATATGCAATAATAATGATACTTATTGCAATAATGATGAAATAATTGCAATAATGATGAGAAGGAGATGATAATGATGATAATGATGATAATGATGATGAATACCGATAATAATGATGATAATCATGATAATAATGATGATAATAAAAGGAATGGTGCATATATTAATAAAAAAACAGGTAAAAGAAAAAAAAATCCCAAAAGTCGGAAAAGCGGAAAATCTAGCGAAATATAGCCTTTGAGAGTAGACTCCCAAAATGACCGTTTTTTCATTCATTTGATGATTCTGGCAATTATTAGGGTAATAATGGCTTCATAATTACCGAATTTCTATTAATCATGACAATAATTGATGATTAAAAGTGAGCATAAAGAGAATTTGGTAACCTCTGAGATATTAATATTTATATATTATCAATTATTATTATCATTATTATCATTATTATCATTATTATTTACCTTATATTACTATTGTATTATCTTATTATTATTATTATTAATTATTATCAATTATATTATTATTATTATTATTATACTTAAATTATTATATATGCCAAAACATTATTATAACTCGTAGGATATAACAATAATAATAATAATAAGTATAAATTATAATAATACGAATTGTATAATATATGTTTATTCATATCATTAGTGTATTATTTATCATTATTATTTTTGTTACTGGTAGATAATTGTAAAAAAATAAATTATTATAACAGTCATAATTACAGTTAATAAACGATATTAATTTAAAAATAAGGATATAAATAATGATATAAAAAAAACGGTTATTATTGTTATTATTATGCTAGTACTATTATATTGTAGTGGTATAATTAGTATAGATGTAAAAAAAATATATATTATAACTGCAATAATGCAATAATAATGATAATTATTGCATAATGATGATAATTAATTGCACATAAGATGATAATGATGATGCTAATGGATGATAATGATGGAAATGATTATGATAACAATAATACGATGATTAATAATGATAATAATGATGATAATAACAGGAATTGTTGTCCATATATAATAAAAAAAAGGTAAAAGAAAAAAAATCCAAAGGTCGAAAAAAGCGGTAACAAATCTAGCGAAATATAGCCTTTTGGAGGTAGACTCCAAATGAAGTTTTTTCCATTCATTTGATGATTCTGGCACTTATTAGGGTAATAATGATAATAATTACCATACGAATTCTATTAATCATGACAATAATGATGATAAAGTGAGAATAAAGGAGAATTGGGATCACCATTGATGATTATTAATATTATATATGTTCATATTATTATCATTATTATCAATATTATCATTATTATTATCTGATATTATTATTATTATTATTATTTAATTATATTATTACTTTAATATTAGTAGTAGTATTTGCCAAAAAGATATTCTAACTGTAATAATAACAATAATAATAATCAATAAGTATAATTATAATAAATACGAATTGTTTAAATATTGTTAAATATCATTATTGTTATTATTATCATTATTTTTTTTTACTGGTAGTAAATGTAAAAATAATTATTATAACAGTAATATTACAGTAATAACGAATTAATTAAAATAATGATATTAAATAAGGATTATAAAAACGTTATTATTGTATTATTATTGTCTATTACTATATATTGTAGTGTTATTAGTATAGATGTAAAAATATATATTATAACTGCAATAATTGCAATAATAATGATAATGATATTGCAATAATGATGATTAATAATTGTAATAATGATGATAATGATGATGTAATGGATGATAAGAGATGATACGATATAATGATGATAATCAGGATAATAATGGATTGATAATAAAAGGAATAGTGTCCATATTAATAATAAAAAAAAAGGTTAAAAGAAAAAAAAAAATCCAAAGTTCGAAAAAAAAGCGGCAAATCTAGCGAAATATAGCCCTTTTGAGAGAGTAGACTCAAATGAATTTTTCCAGTCATTTGAGATCTGGCAATTATTAGGGTAAATGACTAATACTTACCTGAATTCTATTAATCATGACAATAATGATGATTAAAAAGTGAGAATAAAGAGGAATTTGATAAAATTTGATGATTATTAAATATTATTACTATTTATCATTATTATATCATTATTATCATTATTATCATTATATATTATTATTATATTATTATTATATTTATTATTAATTATATTATTAGTATTATATTATTATTATTATTACTTTAATATTAGTATTATTGCCAAAAACATATATTATAACTTAATAATAACAACAATATAATAATAAGTCTAAATTCTAATAATACGAATTGTTATAAATTGTTATAATATCATTATTGTTATTATTATCATTATTATTTTTTTACTGGTTAGGATAAGTGTAAAAAATAATTAACTTATAACCATTAATTAATCTACAAGTAATAACGATATTAAATAAAAAATGATATACATAATGATTATAAAAACGTATTAGTATTATTATTATTGCATTACTATTATTATGTAGTTGTTAGTAGTATAGATGAAAAAAAAATTATAGTTAAACTGCATAATTGCAAATAATAAGAAATATTGCAATAATGATTGATAATAATGCAATAATGATGATTAATGATGATGTAATGATCGATAATGATGATAATGATGATGATAACGATAATAATGATTGATAATCATGATTAATAATGATGATAATAACAGGAATTGGGTTCCATATATAATAAAAAAAAAGTCAGGTTAAAAGAAAAAAAATCCCAAAAGTCGAAAACGCGGCAAAATCTAGCGAAATATAGCCTTTGAGAGTAGCTCCAAAATGCACGTTTTTTCCATTCATTTGATGATCGGCAATTATTAGGGTAATAATGATAATAATTACACTGAATTCTATTAATCATTGGAACAATATGATGATAAAAGGGAGGAATAAAGAGAATTTGATAAAACATGATGTTATAATATTATTACATTATCATTATTAATTTCATTATTATCATTATTATCATTATTATCATTATTATTATTATTATTATTATTATATTCATTATATTTATTATTATTTATATTATTATTATTTTATTATTAATTATCATTATTACTGACTTATTAGTATTATGCCATAAAAAATATATTAGAACTGTAAATACATAACAATAATAATAATAATAAGTATAACATAATAATACGAATTGTTATAATATTGTTATTAATATCATTATTCTATTATATCATTATTATTTTTTTGACTTGGTAGTATAATTGTAAAAAATAATTATTATAACAGTTAATAATTGCTAGAATAACGATATTAATTAAAATAATGATATAAAATAAATTATTATAAAACGGTATTATGTTATTCTTATTGCTATTTACTATTATTATTGTAGTTGTTATTATATATAGATGTAAAAAATAATATTAAACTGCCAAAATTGCAATAATAATGATAATTATTGCACTAATGATGATAATAATTGCAATTAATGAGATAATGATGATGATTAATGATGATAATGATGATAATGATGATGATAAACGATAATAATGATGATAATCATGATACTTAAAGAGATAATAACAGGAATTGTGTCCATATATAATAAAAAAGGTAAAAGAAAAAAAATCCCAAAAAGTCGAAAAACGGCAAAAATCTAGCGAAATATAGCCTTTTGAGAGGACTCCACAATGACGTTTTTTCCATTAATTTGGATGATTCTGGCAAACCCTACTCTCTAGGGTTAAATATTGATAATAATTACCTGGAATTCGATTAACATGACAATAATGATGATAAAAGTGAGAAGAAAGAGGAATTTGATAACATTGATGAGTATTTATTATTACTATTACATTATATTATAATTATTATCATTATATCATTATTATTATTATATGATTATATTATTATTATATTATTATATATTATTCTTATTATTATGATATTATTATTATATGTATTCGTTAAGTATTAGGATTATGCAAAAAAATATATTATAACGGTAATAATAAACAATAAATACAATAATAAGTATAAGTTTATGAAATACGAATGTGTTAGAATATTGTTATTAATATCAATTATTGTTATTATTATTGATCAATTAGTATTTTTCTTTACTGGTAGTATAATTGTAAAAATAATTATTATAAAGTAATAATTACAGTAATAACGACATAATTAATATAATGATTAAATAATGATTATAAAAACGTTATTAGGGTTATGATTATTGCTCATTACTTATTATTATGTAGTGTATTCGTTATAGATGTAAAAATATATATTATAACTGCAATAATTGCAATAATAATGATAATTATTGCAATAATGAGCTAATAATTGCAATAATGATGTATAATGATGATGATAATGATGAACTGATGATAATGATGATGATAACGATAATAATGATGATAATCAGAGAAATAATGATGATAATAAACAGGAATTGTTGTCCATATTATAATAAAAAAAAGGTCAAAAGAAAAAAATCCCAAAGTCGAAAAAGCGGCAAAATCTAGCGAAATATTAGCCTTTGAGAGTAGACTCCAAATGACGTTTTTTCCATTCATTTGATGATTCTGGACAATTATTAGGGTAATAAGATAATAATTACCTGAATTCTATTAATCATGACAATAAATGATGATAAAAAGTGAGAAATAAAGAGAATTTGGGATAAACATTTGATGTTATTAATATTATACTCTTATCATATTATTATCACGATTATCATTATATCATTATTATTACCATTTTCTTATTATTATTTAGTATTATGATTATATATTATTATTAATTATTATTATTATTATGTGATTATTATTTATGTATTATTACTTTTTAATATTAGTATATTGCCAAAAAATATATTATAACTGTACTAATAAACAATTATATACTAATAATAAGTCTAATTAGAGTAATACGAATTGTTATATATTGTTATTAATAGCATTATTGTATTATTATCAGTATTATTTTTTTTACTGGTAAGTATAATGTATTAAAAATACTTATTATAACAGTAACTAATTACAGTAATAACGATACTAATTAAAAATAATGATATAATAATGATTATTAAAAAAACGTTATTATGGTTATTATTATTGCTATTACTATTATTATTGAGGTGTTATAGTATAGATGTAAAAAAATATCTATTATAACTGCATAAATTGCAATAATAAGGGAAATTATTGCAATAATGATGATAATAATTGCAATAAGGATGATGATAATGGATTGATAATGATGATAATGATGATTGATAACGATAATAATGGATGATACTCATGATAATAATGATGATGAATAACAGGAATTGGTCCATATATAATAAAAAAAGGAAAAGAAAAAAAGCCCAAAAGTCGAAAAAAAGCGGGCAAATATCTAGCGACATATAGCTTTGAGAGTAGACTCCAAATGACGTTTTTTCCATTTCATATGATGATTCTGGGCAATTATTAAGGGTAATAATGATAATTAATTACATGAATTCTATGAATCATGACAAAATAAGATGATAAAGGAGAATAAAGAGAATTTGGTATAACATTGATGATTATTAATATTATTACTATTATCATTATTATTATCATTATTAGCATTTTATCAATTATTATGATTATTAATTATATTATTATATATTATATATTATTATTATTATGGTATTAATTATTATTATTAGTATTATTATTATTATTATTACTTTAATTATTAGTTTATGCCAAAAAAATTATTATAACTGTAATAATAACAATAATAATAATAATAAGTATAATAATTAATAATACGAATTGTTAGTAATATTGTTATTAATATCTATTGTTATATTATCATTATTATTTTTTTTACTGGTAGTTTAATGTAAAAATAATTATTATAACAGTAATAATTACAGTAATAACGATTATTTAATTTAAAATAATGATAAAATAATTTTTTGATTAAAAAAACGTTATTATGTATTATATGCTATTACTATTATTATTGTAGTTTGTTATAGTTATAGATGTTAAAAATATATATATAAACTGCAATAATTGCAACTATAATGATAAATTATTGCAATAATGATGATATTAAGTTGCAAAATGATGATTAATGATGACGATAATGATGATAATGATGATAATGATGATGATAACGATCTAATGATGATATCATGATAATAATGATGATAATAACAGGAATTTGCCATATATAATAAAAAAAATGGTAAAAGAAAAAAAATCCTAAAAGTCGAAAAAGCGGCAAAATCTAGCGAAATATTAGCCTTTTGAGAGTAGAATCCACAATGACGTTTTTTCCATTCATTGCTGATTCTGCAAATTTATTAGGGTAATAATGATAATTAATTACCCGGAATTCTATAATCATTGACAATAATGATGATAAAGTGAGAATAAAGAGAATTTAGATAACATTTGATGATTATTAATATTATTACTATTACATTATATTATCATTATTATCATTATTATCATTATTATTATATATTTATTATATTATTATTATTATATTATTATTATATATATTATTATTATTATTATTATATTAGTTGTTACTTTAATTATAAGTATTATTGCCAAAAAATATATTATAACTGTAATAATAACAATAGTATAATAATAAGTATAACTATAATAATACGAATTGTTATTAATATGTTATTAATATCATGATTGTTATTATTATCATTATTATTGTTTCAATGGTAGTATAATGTAAAAATAATTATTATAAACAGTAATAATTACATAATAACGATTATTAATAAAATTAATGATATAAATAATGATTATAAAAACGTATTATTGTTTATTTATTGCTATTACTATTATATTGTAGTTGTTATTAGTATAGAGGTAAAAATCTATATTATAAACTGCAATAATTGCAATATAATGATAATTATTGCAATAATGATGATAATAATTGCAATAATGATGATAATGATGATTGATAATGATATAATGATGATAATGATGATGATAACGATAATAAGAGTGATAAATCATGATAATAATGATTGAAATACAGCATTGTGTCCATATATAATAAAAAAAAAGGTAAAGAAAAAAAATACCAAAAGTCCCCCCCCCCCCCCCCCCCTGCAAAAAAAAGCGGCAAAATATAGCGAAATTAGCTTTTGAGAGTAGACTCCAAAATGACGTTTTTTCCCATTCATTTGATGATTCTGGCAATTATTAGGGTAATAAGATAATAATTACCTGAATTTTTTTTCTATTAATCATGACCAAATACTGATGATAAAAGTGAGAAAAAGAGAATTTGGATAACATTTGATGATTATGAATTATTGTTGATTTGTTGGTAAAAACCTATACATTGATTGTATTATCATGGTTAATCATATATCATTATTATATAGCATTATTTTTTATATTATATTGATATTATTATTATTATCTTATTATGGTATTGTTATTTTTATTATCTATTATATATATTATTATTATTATTATTGTTATTACTTTAATTAGTAGTATTATTGCCAAAAAATATATTATTAACGTAATAATTAACAAATTCATAATAATAATTAGTATAATTATATACTACGAATTGTTATAATTATTGTTATTAATATCATTATTGTTATTGATTATCTATTATTATATTTTTTACTGGTAGTATAATGTAAAAATAATATTATAACAGTTAATAATTACAGTAAAACGATAGTGATTAAAAGAATATATAAATAATGATTATAAAACACGTATTATTGTTATTATATATTGCTATTTACTATTATTAGGTAGGTGTATTAGTATAGATGTAAAAATATAATTATAACGGCAAGAATTGCAATAATAATGATAATTATTGCAAATGATGATTAATAATTGCAATAGATGATAATGTGATGATAAATGATGATAATGATGATTAATGATGCTGGATAACGAGAAGAATGATGATAATTCAATGTGATAATAATGATTGATAATAACAGGGAATTGTGCTCCATATATAATAAAAAAAGGTTTAAAAGAAAAAAAATCCCAAAAAGTCGAAAAAGCGGCAAAATCTAGCGAAATAGCGCCTTTTGAGGAGTAGACTCCAAAATGACGTTTTTTCCATTCATTTGATGATTCTTGCAATTATTAGGGTAATAATGATAATAATTACCTGAATTCTATTAATCATGACAATAATGATGATAAAAGTGAGAATAAAGAGAATTTGGATAACATTTGATGATTATTAATATTATTACTATTATCATTATTATTATCATATATCATATATCATTATTATCATTATTATTATTATATTATTATTATATTATTATTATTATATTTATTATTAAATTATTATTATTATTATTACTTAATATTAGTATTATTGCCAAAAAAATATATTATAACTGTATTAATAATAATAATAATAATAATAAGTATAATTATAATAAATCGAATTGTTATAATATTTTATTAATATCATTATTGTTATTATTATCATTATTATTTTTTTATGTAGTATAATTGTAAAAATAATTATTATAACAGTAATAATTACAGTAATAACGATATTAATTAAAAAAATGATATAAATAATGATTATAAAAAACGTTATTATTGTTATTATTATTGCTATTACTATTATTATTGTAGTTGTTATTAGTATAGATGTAAAAAATATATATTATAACTGCAATAATTGCAATAATAATGATAATTATTGCAATAATGATGATAATAATTGCAATAATGATGATAATGATGATGATAATGATGATAATGATGATAATGATGATGATAACGATAATAATGATGATAATCATGATAATAATGATGATAATAACAGGAATTGTGTCCATATATAATAAAAAAAAGGTAAAATAAAAAAAATCCAAAAGTCGAAAAAGCGGCAAAATCTAGCGAAATATAGCCTTTTGAGGAGTAGACTCCAAAATGACGTTTTTTCCATTCATTGATGATTCTGCCAATTATTAGGGTAATAATGATAAATAATTACCTGAATTCTATAATACATGACAATAATGATGATAAAAGTGAGAATAAGAGAATTTGGATAACATTTGATGATTAGTAATATTATTACTATTATCATTATTATTATCATTATTATCATTATTATCATTATTAATTTATTATTATTATTATTATTATTATATTTATATTTATTAATTATTATTATTATTATTATTATTATTATTATTATTACTTTAATTATTAGTATTATTGCCAAAAAATTATATTATAACTGTAATATAAATAACAATAAAT